>NW_008595488.1:0-77691 GCF_000691845.1 Merops nubicus
CTCCGGCACCCCGCGTGGGGACCCCCGGGAGGAGGGAGCCTCAGCCTGGCCCCTGATAGGGAGCAGTAGCTCTTTGTAAGTACTGCGTGATTTTGAAACAGTGTAATTTTTTTTAATTTAAAACAAACAAACAAAAAAACCAAAACCAACCAAACAAATCAAAACAACCTTCTCCCACCGCGGTCCTACTCGGGCATCTCTCAGATGACTTAGTGCTAAATCCCCATGCAGCTGGGGAACACAGAAATTTGGGGACGAATCCGGTGATTTGAGTCTGAAAATGCAACGTCCTTCAGCAATCTCCTGATGGAGGAGTGACCCAGCCTTATTCGCCTCTTTTATTTTAATTACATTTTTACACTATCATTTTAAATTATGGAGCCTATGAGACATTTTCAGCAGGTACATTTAATTACAAAATTGCTTTAAATTAATTCCATAATTAGACTTGGATTGTTGGAAAAGTCTTAAAGTAAACTGCTTTGCTATAAAATGAACTTAGCTGTGATAACAAGATCAGCTTTACCTGTCTACTCCGGCATGGTGTTATATATTTTTGTGTTGGGGGAATAAGCTATTCTGTAATTGAATCGCATCACTAACAGCAGACAGAGTCCAATATAAAAACTGCCTGGGCTGCTTCTTGTGCCAGAGGCTTATGCCAAAATTTTCTAACTTGAATGCCTAAGCCCAAGCAGCTCCATCCAGATGTGCTTTCTGTCACTGAGCATAGACTTGCAGAAATACAGCTGAAGAGGATCTCAAAAGGTCATCTTGGCCACCCTTCTCTTGACGTGATTCAGTCCTAATTTTCTATGTTGAGATGATAATGCCATTTTCCAATAGAAATCCCGTGACTACAAATGTGATTCCAGCTAAACAAGCTTTTAAACTGTTGCAGGCTCTACCAATCAATCTTTAGAAATCAATGGCTTTTTTTTTTCCCCCCTGCAACTGCGTTACCCTTGGTTTCCTGGCCAGCTCGTGTTTCAGAGTGGTGATGCCATTCTGCCTGTTCTGTGCTTTCCCTGCGATTGGAGTTGTGTGAGCTCCTGTCCTTCTTATGGCTTGATTAGTAAAAATGAGAGTGTTCCAAGGCCCCCTCCTTCCTGAGGCTGTGTATATCCTGCAGCTTGATTGTCGGCATTTATTTGGCTGATTAGTGCAAGAGGTTCTTCAAAACATGGTTTATGTCTCCCTTGAATCTGGTAGTTTTCATCACAGCCTGCAATAAATTCTAGTGTGTTAATACTGCTGCCGTTCACCTTGGTAGTGTAGCTAATTCTGTGTCAAATTTCATTTGTAAGGCATTTTAGGATCTTTCAAGAATTATTTTTTTTTTTTTATCCAGAGACCAGGAAAAAGCAATATACTGAACAATCACGCGTGGGTAAAATAACCAGTGAAAAATGCTCATTGCTGTTCTTAAGTTACTATTGCTATTATTTTCCAGTGTGGTTGTGCTCCCAAGTTTGGCAATATATAAATAATGGTAAATGTATAGATCTTTCATGTGGTAGAGTATGTGGTGGTTGCTATTTTTTCACCCCGAGTCATTCGAGTGATAAAAATAATGAGCATTGTAATTAGGGAAGAGGACTCTGAATTAGGATTTTTCCTATTTCATAACTCAGCTGTATCTGTGAGCGAGCTCACGGTGTTTACACAGCTTCCCGTGGTGGCTTGGCGTTTGGCTCCAGCGTTTGAGAACTTTTAAGCAGCCACTGACATCCACCAAAGTTGTGGTTTCCCAGGACCTTTGAAAATTTTGTTTCTGTAGCGCTCTCATTTTATAGATTTGTGTATCCAGACAGAAGGCACCCGTCATTACTGACTGCTTCAGAAAATGTAGCTCCTATCTCTTTCTATCTTCTCATTATCTGTTAAATAAGGATAATCATACTTCTCTCAGAGATTTGAAAAGAGCTTTGATGACATTTAATGAAAATACTACGGAGGTGGAAAGAATTTGTTTCAAAAGCTTTAGAAAAACAGGAGCAGCAATATGCCGAAATAAAAACTCAATATGCTGAAATAAAAACTATTTCACATATTGAAAAATGAAAATGAATAGTTTAGGGTTATTTTCTCTATAAAGTAATCTGCAGCTTACATTTTGGATCCCATTTATAGCTTCCTCCTTTCCTTGGTTGGTACCAGATTTGGCTCCTGTAATAAAACTGTCATGACTTGTGTGACTCCTTCTATTTTGTATCTGACTAAGCTCTATTGATTGTCACGTTCTACCATTTCACCCCAAATCAATACTACTTATAACTCTTCTTTTTCTTGTCAATAACCCTACAGAGAATAACTCTGTTTATTACATTCTGACTTTCTCAAAAGTGGATCTAGCAGAAAATTTGCTGTGAACTCAAATGAACAAATCTTTCAGCCATCAATATACCTCATTCCTCCCAGATGTATTTAACTCTGTTGATTTCAGATTTCTCACACTTCACCTTGTGGCTTTCATCTAGCATCTTTGTTTACCTTGCTTTTTGCTATAATTATGTAGTGAAAAAAAAAAAAGAAGAAAGTAAGTAAGAAAGTCGGAGCAGGGTGGGAAGGCTAGCAAAAAGGAAAATTAAATACAGAAGTAGATGGAGCTGATGAGAACTTATTTTGGAGTTTTAAGGCATTGTACAGAGTTCACTGTTCCACCTGCAGTATGGAAATAATAGCTGTAAGAATATATTTTTACATACATTTGAAATCCCTGGGATTGTATTAGAATTGGAGGGGAGGAGGGAGAAATCTAAAAGGAAAGCAAGAAAAAATTTTCAGTAAGCTTCTGGTTTTGAGGTTTCTTATGTGAACTTAGAATTTTTTCATTGTCCCAGACATCTCCTGGGCATGTCTGCTTTATTGTCCTAGGTCAGTTTGGTGAGCTATGCTCTTCTGCATAGCCCCATGGAGAATCTCAGGGCTGCAGCATGCAACTCCATCGGTTTGGACAGGTCTATAGGCTGTCACCTTGTCTTGCCTCCTGGCTTCAAGCAGTGTCAGATGTACTCGTGCTCTTTTTGCAAGCTGTTTTTTTAATCTTTTTAAAAAGTCTCCACCTTTTCTTTAAGCACCCTCTGCCAGTCCTTCATCAGCCTTTATGCTAGATTTTTTTTTCTCTAAGGTCTAATCTGAAGCATCCTTGCTGTTGTTTAAGTCTGCTACTTGCCATCTTGTTCATGGCAGACATTCAGCAGAGCTGCTGCTCCTCAGCTTTCTACCTGTCTTTCGTATTCTGTTCCATCTCTTTGGTCTTCTGCTGCAGAAATGCTGACTCCAGTTCTTCCAAAGGCTGCATGGCTCCAGTTTCTACAAACTTTTCTTAAGTTTAGGTTTCTCGTCATTCAGGCCATGACTTTGCTCCCATGGAGCCATGTCCCTGTGGAATACACCACTTGGCATCCTCGCCAGTCCTGAACAGAGCTTAGTGACTTAGAGGTTCTGTTCCTGGTCAGACATCCTGACATTATATGACATATGATTTATATTCAGCTTCTGATTCCTTGCAGCTCCCAGGCTGCTACCTGGCCAGTTGTTCCCAACCCATTTTATTGGTTTTTTTTGGTGTTGCAATCCATTTGCTGGCTTTCCTTGGTTGCATGTCCTGCAGGCAGCATCCCTTCACATTGGTGGGTGCTTTTAAAATGGGAGGTACCATACATCACATGTGGTAGTAAAGAAATTTAGCATGTTGTGAAGCCTTCAAGTGTTGGTGATACCATACAGGATAGTGGTGGGTTTTCTTGTAGACTGAAGCTGAATTTTTGCTGCTCTGTGATTTTACTGCATTTGACTGAAGTCTTGGTTATACCGTGGTTAAAGTATCTAACTGCTGCCTTTGGATGTACTACCAAAACCATATCCCTCAGGTTTCTCAGGCTGGTGAACTTGTTTCCTTGGGGTAATAAAAGTTTTTTTGTGTTCTGATGATGCAGGCCATCCATAGGGCTGACTTTTTGTCAACCTGTAGTTGTTTTTGGCAAGGGAAGCCAGGCAAAGATTGTTTCTAATCATCTTCCATACACTTTTGAGATTATAAAGGTTTCCTGAAAAATGAGAATGTTTTCCGATACCCTCTCGCTAAGTCTGTTGTTAATGTATTTTACACACTCCCTCTCAAGTACGTCTGCTTTGCTTGTCAAGCAAAACAGACATTTCAGCCTCAAGTGCTCTGTGTACTTGATGAAATCATCAGTTATTTTCCAGAATTGTTTTTAACCTTCATCTTATTGGAGAAGTTTAGTATTTTGGAAGGAACAGGTTTTTCCCATTGTGACCTGATCTTGTTCTCAGTCCCAGGTCTGCTTCATACAACCTCTATTCACCTCTCTGTAGCCTTAAGTTAACATTTAAGTACCATTTTGTAGCCGTTCTGACTGCAAGTGGCAAGGCCAGCAATGTCATAGGGCGGCAGCTCATCATTTGTCTTAGTTGCACATCCTTCTGCCTACAGCCTTGTGAGAGGTGGGCATATTTGATAAATAATCTTAAATTGGTTTCTTAGCATCCTGCAGGAAGGAGCTTTATCTCTGATTTACCAGGGGATTCGGAGTCTGAGGTTAACTTCGCTTCTCTGTTTTGCTCCCTTACTCCCAGAATTACAGCAGACTATCTTTTATCTCTGTATTAGGGATGATTACAACTTTAGAAGAATGAATAACTATGCTTTGCTTGGTTTTCTCATCTGTAAAGTAGATTAACGATGTATTTCATGGGCATGTTATGCAGTAGTTAGAGAACTTCCCAAAGAAAACGTTACATGAGTGAGAATTAGGGATTTTAACAAAGTATAAGTTTACCAAATTAGAAGTTTCTTTAAAGTTCATTAATTCTGATGTTGTTGCTGTGTGGATTAATCATTAAATAGTCTTACCAGAATTAGGAAGATGTTATATTTTTTGGCTTTTATAGCTTTTTATGGACTTTTTCTACAGTGCTGGTCATGTACTCCATTTTTTTCCCAAATGTTGTCTAACTCTGATTCTTCTGGATCTTTTTTTTTTTTTTTTTTTTACAACAGAATACACATTATCAAGAGGAGAAAATCTTGCACTTGTGCTGTGCATTTCAGTGAGGTTTTAGGCATGAAAAGACCAACAGTATGGCCCAAATTCATATTTGATATATGCCAGTGCAAATGTGAATGAAAAGCTGTGCTGCACTTAGCAGTGAACATAACTTAGTCAGAAAATAAGCTCAAGGGGTAAAGCAATGTAGTGTGTACAATTTGATTCAGTAAGTGTAAAAATTTGCTTTGCTAACATATTAAGGGGACTGAAGGTACATGTATCTTACCAAATTCAGCAATTTAACTGTGAAACCAACATCTCCTCACTTGGTTTTACATCTTCGCGGCTACTTTCTTTGACGTGGCACGAGCATAGCATCATGAAACCAATTACAGGCTGTACATCTACCAGATTTCACAGCAGAGTGGTTTAGAGCAGCAGCTTTTGGCATCCATGCCTACCAATCTTAGCCCATTTCTTCTGTCCACACAGAGCTTGGCCATCTCTTTTCCAGAGGGGCCTCCCAGTGGCTTTTCCTGAACAGCTGGGCTGCTTGATGGGATTTATCCAAATCAGGGTGTTTCTTTCTCCACGTACTGAAAACAACGGAAGCTGTTGTTGGTGCCATCTGTGCTCACTGAGCTTCTGCAGAGAAAATGTGTTGGACGTGTTTTCACGCTCGTGATGGGTGACCCCTGAATCATACCAATGTTAAAATTAGGTAGTGTTCATTGGGTTGCTCTTCTGCTCATTATTAAGGGATTATACAAAACTCTTGCTCTGTAGGGAACTTGCAGAATTTTTCAGGAACATTTCTGTATTAAACAATATGCTTAATATGTTTTAATAGCTTGGTTTTGTCAGTATGACCAACTTTAGAATGTAATATATGGGGATTTTCTGCCAGTGCCACTACTTAATTAAGCTAAGAGTATCACATTAAAAGAAAAAAAAACATAATTTGACAAACATTATTGCTTGTGTTAGGTCAATAATAATAGTGATGAAAAGGTGAATTTTTAAAATATAGCCCCTCTCATCCATTGAGTTCAAAGCACTTTTTAAAGGAAAATAAGTTTTATTATATCTCTTCATAGATGAAGATATAAGAGTAGAAAGATTTAAATGACTCAAAAACACATTTCATGTAAGAAACAGATCTTGCCATAGACTGGGAAGTCTATGGGATAGAGTTCCTCTGGATCTTTGTCCAGCATTTTCTTCTGTAAATAGAATTTAGGGAAATTCCCAATCCACATTTTTATGATACAGCCTTTGTAATAGGATTTTTTGGCTGTGACTTTTTTTCTAACTGAGATGAGCAGCAGATTTCCTATTCACATCCATTGCTACTTAAGCAAATCACAGAGGGAGTTTTTCCAGTGTGGTTTATTTGCCTGACTCCTTTATGTCTGAGATAGCACACGGCATTTTTCCAGACACTGAAAACGTCTTCTGAATGACAAAAAATAACAGAATGTTATAAGTTAGGGTTGAGCACTTAAAAACATTATCATGCAGTTTGTCATATTGCAAAGCACATATTAATAGGAATGGTATTTCTGCCGTGCTCGATCATGTGGCTGGTGATCATAGCTTATATAAAAGGGCAACATTAGGAAAGCATTGCATGTGATTTTTAAATATTGCCAGCATAGCTGAGCAGTTAGAGAGGAGAAGAGCATTGCATGACTGGGTAGCTCCACACAGACTGTGGCATGAGTGCCGTTGCCTTGTGCCACCCATTGCAGTTTAGAAATCAGTGGACGTATAATGTGCTGCTGTACAAAATGAGTTCAGCTTACAACTGGTTGCTCATGAAAACATAAGGTGTCATGTAATGGATGTGGAAGGATGAAATAGATGTAGTGCCTCGTCCCTCGCTGTTTCTTTAGCTTACTGCAGATGGTGAAGCTGTGCAGAGCTGGGAAGCAAACCAGGGACAAGGGTGCAGGAGATTTTCTTTCTAAAGCCAAATTCTGCACTTTGTGAAAACTTAAAAATCTGGGGAAAAAAAAGTTTGCTTGGAAACTGAAAAGAAGAGACAGGGCTTACAATAGACTGAGGAAGAAAATAGGTTAGACTAAGGGTTAGATCATGTAGAAGCTGGATTATCCAGGGTATCATGAGATAGTATCCTAAAAATAAACTTTCTTGTGTACTGCTAAAGAAAAATACAGATACAGCATGCACATGAATCGGGGGAATCATTATATCACTGGACTCTCATTCTGGAGAACTAGAGAATACGCTAAAAAGAAGAGGTTGTCTTTGAAAATGCAAAGCCTTCAGATCTTCTCTTTTGGTACTGCTGAAAGGCAGCAGCATGCATAGTTGTTGATCTGTCAGGAGACTGGAGATCACCATACAGATTCAAGAGAAAAGATCTCATATGTGCTGGGAGGGAGGAGAAGATGCTTGGAAGTGGAAGGCTGTAAACGTGGCATCATCTTCTCACTTCTGTCATTAGCACCTGTAAATGCGTACACTAAAACAACTATGGAATGAAACATTAATTTCTATCTTTCTGGAGGTGGGAAAATAGGCTTGAGAACAGAGTCACAGAAGTAGGACTGGAAAAAACATCATCCTGCCCAGAACAGGACCCACGTACATACCTCAGGGAAGTAATGAGTCAAGACTTTATGCTGGAAACTCTACAATCTCCCTGTCTATCCTAGTGCTTCACTCTCTTAAAAATTAAAAAGTTTTTTTCCGAAGTCTAATTTGAATCTTCTTTGCTGTAACATAGGACTCTCTAAGGATCCACATATCTTGTGTGGGATTCCCAAGTATTACTTCCTTTACTGTGCAAATCCTCCAGTGCTGTGTCTTTTTGGGTGTTCTGACTGCTGCTACCACTTCCTTGGGACAGGGTGGGAAGAATCCTGACTGCTCCAGAATACCAAAGTGTCTCCGAAAAGTTAGATATTAGTTAACAGCCTGGGAGCTAAGGTTTAGCTATAGCTGCCCTGTGTTCATATATTGCTACCAATATAGAAGGAGCCATTGTCATTTTCCACAGTGGAACTTAACATTTTTCTACTTTAGTTAAGGCCACGGCTAAGTTTGTATTTAACACAAGATCAGGTATCTTACCAGCAGCTATCAAAAAGGTCAACTTTGCCTTGCTAGTTTGGAAGGGCTTGCAAGGATTTTCCAAAGTCACTATTGGAAAGAATTAGGAATATATCTTGGAGCCCTCCTATAAAAGATGCCTATTTACACAGCCTGTTCTCCTTGGGGATATTAGACCAACTCTATACTTGATCATGATGTAAACAGTATGGTTATTGCCACACTAAATTGCACCCAAGTGAATTTGTATTTTATTTCTGTAGACTGAGTGAAGTTGTAGATACTGAATAGCCCCGTGGTAATAGATTAGATCCACACAAAAGCCAGTCAGTAGCTTAAGACTTCCACGTCTGTTTATGAATAAACAATTTTAATGGAATGGAAGTTGTAGAAGCAGCTATTTCGAGCTGTCACGTCCAGTGCCCGAGTTCCTGTTCCCAGTAAAATGGGTGCTGATAGTGGGCATCCAGAAAGACTCTGGCATTCAAGAATCTGGAGTGGCACAGGGAAAGTTAAGGGAGTGTGTGGGGAGGAATTGCCTTTTTAGGTTAAAATGGAAGTTTGAGAGATTTAGAGCAACACTAAAAGTGGAATTAGCAAGGGGAAGAGTGCGGTGGTGTGGTTGAAGTCAACAGGACTACTTGCTTGAGTAAATCTTGTAGCTCTAAGAACTTTTTGCCATAGAGTAAGTCTTTTATCTATTTTCAATACTCTGCAAAAGCCTACCATACTATGCCTGTGTTTGTGTAATGATGATTTGTATTCTGAAAGCCATGGGTACTTATGAGACAGGCAGTCATTTTTCTGTTTCTCTCCATTTAGCTGACATTTTTAGGGATATTTTGTACACATCTTATTACTCAGAGAAAGCACAAATATTCCACTTAGGACTGAAAATAAATAATAAATAATTTGGTCTCCTGTAAATTGGACTTATAAAATTGCTTGATTGCAATTACCAACTTTGCAGTAATCTTGAAGGAATTAAGATAAAATGGTGTTATCATAAGCAATAGCAAAAATGAGAATACACAGATGTTTGTCTTATTCTTGTAAAATGCAGAACATCTCCCTCTCCTCTGAAGGGGGCCATGGCCCCCAGTCAGTACAATCACGGCCCTTCTCAGGGAGCAGCACCCTGCTGCTACTGCAGCACTAACTCACGCTCTGTCCCTCCTTAGCTTCAGAGATAATCATGCTGGGCAGTTCTTTCCGTTGATGACTTGTAGAAGCACATCCTGTCTTTTTTGTACTTCTTTTTGCTCCCTTCTCTGAGACCTGAAGTTCTCCTATGAGTTCAGGGAAGAAGTATAGATGATAAGCCCTCTCTTTTCATTAAACGTATCTCAAGGTTGCACCACCTGGAGTTACATGGGTGAGCTGGAGTGTATGACATGGTTATGACAGCACAGCCCCCTCACCTGCCATGGCTGTAGCTAGCCCTGCTGCTGTCATCTGGTATCCCACCTCCCTTTGAACTGCTCAGTGAGCCCTTCAGTCACAGCAGCAGGCAGGAAGCAAAACAAATAAACTGTGTATGTATGACTAGAAGCATCAATGGTGTAGATTTATTGGAAGCAACAAAATTCTTAATAAACATATCTTATTGTGGTTACATTCCTTTTTAATGTCTTGTGTGCCCCTATGCAAATTATGCTGCTGTAGTCTGGTCTTTTGACAGCATTCAGATCCCTCTCGCAGTGCACGGCCTACATTTTAAATCTCTCCCTTCTCACTCTGCTATTTGATTCATGTCCCAAGGAGCAGGGTTCTCGTTTCAGGCTTTAGCCCCTTCTCTTTTGAAGAATGACACTCAGAAATGGTTGCCCAGATGGCCGAATCCAACTTTCAAATCTAGCAGAGCCATCTGTCATTGTTGCCCTTATCCTGCATCTGTCTTAGAGACCAGCACAAGAAAGGTACAGTCTAGGACTGATTTTGTCAAGACTAGACTAGTGTGCAGAGACTAGGATATTTTAGTCTAAAGGGGATATCCCTGTGGAAATATTAATCAAACAAAACATACAGATTATTGCAAAATGTGTGTAGATGAAGCCCAACTCCATTACACCTATGACTTCTTTGGAATTGGGTCATGATGAGATGCAGCACTGCCCATCAGCTGTAAGAGGTGCAATGGAGGAAACTGCAGGAAAGGAGGAAAGAGCACACAGACCAGCAGGGACATCAGGTTGTAAAGAAGGGATGAAGGAGGGGTACATAACTGTCTTTGTATGCACCCATGCACTAATGTACTTAAGCATGCCCTTATTAAACTTATGGCTAGATAGATAGATAATGTGCATAGATGCTGGTTAAGAGCAAGAAATAAAACCAAAACAAAACAGCAATGAAATGGTAAAATATATACTACTGTCATTGACAGTTGTTTCAAGGTTCTTATGCTTGTTCTTAACGTTTACAAGGTTACACTGCAGAATGGGTAAGTGTTGCTTCTGATGCTTCTCTTGTGTGAATGAGTGGTGCAAGAATGATTCTGGATTCATGTGAGGGATGGAGAGCAGAATAGTGTTGGGTATATTTAGATTTGGTTTCATTTTTATTTCATACACCATAACATTACAGAGAAGGACTTCATTCCTCATTTCAAAGAGAAATCCACCAGATAAATTGCATGCACTGTGGGGAAAGGAATTTTGTCAAAATCAGGATGAAAGATGCCTTTTTGCAGTAGCCTTGACGTGATAGGAGGTGTGTTTTCTGAATGCTACTAATGGGTGCATTTTTTAGCTCTAGTAGAGTTTTACAGTGCTAGAGTTTGCTTGGTTCTTCCAACAAGCTGTCTGAGAAAACGTTCATTTAGAACAAGTAGATCTATGCAGTTCAGAAAGTTAGTATGTCAGCCAGGGTAAATTTATGGGGACCTAACTTGATAAAGCAGACTGAAAAAATATTGGTTAAAAACATTTTTTGTAGAATACTAGCATTGTTAGAGTATAAAAAAATATAAGGGGGTGCTCAGTTAAAGTAGCTCAGAATTATGTCAGGAGAAGAGATTCTGCTGCAGAGCATTAGTATCACAGATAAGTGATGCGTTACACTTGCCATTCTGGCCTTTTTAAAGCTGTGATTTAAAAATCTAAACTTTCAGTGGAGGCAGATATAAATCTTATCTGAACCCTAATTTTTTTTTCCAAGGAAACAGTGTAACTGTTCCCAGTTGCAGCTACATGGTCATCTTAGCATTTGCTGCTTATGGTCACTTTTTGGCATACTTAATCTCAGTTTAATTCTTCGATTGTTTTGCTAGAGAGGAAAAAGTCCTTTGATAATGTATCTATACATATATTGTTAGAAAAAAAACATTTTCTATGTTCTGATTTTTTCTAGTTTTGCAGTGACATGATTCTGTTACCATAAAATCTCCTCTGAAGTACAAACCCAAAGCAGTACGAGGATCTGCAGCAGTGTTTCAGGAGCCAAAGAGACTGGCAGCTTGCTGTGAATGTTAACACGATACTGCTATTAGTTAGCTTGGAAATACCATTTGCTGTTTTTTCCCTGATCTGAATGTCTTTGGAAATAGGATGATGCAGGGATTTTCCTATTCTTTGGCTTTCCATTTCTCCTGTGAATTTCCCTTCTCACTCTGAGGCAGTCATTCAGGTTATGGGGGCTGCAGGAACACTGCCACATTTCCTACAAGAGTAAATTTGGATCCTCTCTTCTGTGTCCTACACTTGACCTTGGGAATGAAGGAGGTAGGAGTGAATGAAGGTTGTATAAGGTGAAGAGATTTGGCCTCCAGAAGCAGTTCTAAAACAATGCCTCACCTCAGTTTGCATGCACAGAAGAAGAAAATACCATAATTTCTAGAATACAAGATGATGTTGGTCCTCCTGGTTGGATATACAGCCTCTCCTTTCAGCATCTGAATACTGCTCATTCTTTCTTGCTTACAGCCTGGTTGGTCCATACTTATCTCCTCATTTGACCTATTTTCCAAAGTACTTACCTGAAAATAAAATGAACAGGTGGAGTGGTGCCTTTTCTGGGAGATTCTCTGGGAAGCTACAAAGCACTTAAAAAAATGTTTAATATGTTTCTTTTGTAAATTTGCTCCTGTGCAGCCTTCTACAGATCATCTGATCTACCTGTCTGGCTCAGTTAGCTTTTTAAAAAGTTATTCACAAACACTTTATAACCATTTGCCTCGACCTGAAATACCAAAAAAAAAAAGACAGAGATGTGCTAGATGGGGGGGAAAAAAGGATCAAGGGATGTTCTGTTCAGAGGTTTATGTATAGTTTCCCTTTTCTTCCTAGTTTTTTCTTCCCAGTAATTTCAGTTTGATTCTCCTGTTCAACTTGACTGTATTAATTTTGTTTACTTCTGAAATATCCTAATGAGTTTTGAAACCAAGGGCTGGTCGGTGCCCAGTGCTTGAGTGCTCATGTCCTTACTATCATTTCATGATCGTGGTAGGAAGGGCTTAAGATTCTGTACATTTAAGCCTAATGACCTGAATTTGTAAAGCTAAACAGCAACACTGCTATTGGCATGACTCACCATTATTTTTAGCTCTGACAGAGAGACAGTGGAGCAAAGGTTCATCTTTCCATACCAGCTCTGTCTTTTCTTGAACAATCTGATATTGCTGAGAGGCTTAATCTTCACATTTCTGTTTTTAATCGGACTTCTACAAGATGTTATACATCTGTTAGATTTCTCTCTGCAACAGGCTCACTCCTTGAGAGAACACTCTTCTACGGTGTGTGCCTCTGCTTAGTATGTCTAAGGACAGAGACTGCAAGCTGAGCTGTTGCTGGAATCACCCAAAGTGGAAAAGGTGAATGATTTAACTGAAACAGACATGCACAAGTCTTTGGTTTGTGCTAGTCAAGGCATAAATATTTTCTCCATTTCCTTTCAGAATGCTAATTATTTTATGCTTAAAGATCAATTTTCAGAGGTGAAACTTTTGGTAGTACTGATACAATAAAGGAAGAATCACATTTCCTTGTGGGATAACTGATCTAGATTGAGTTTGGAAAATTACATTGATTTCAGAAACCTTTTGCTCCTCATCTTGTGGAGTGCTGCAAGCCTACCAGGTTGTATGGCCTCTGCATTCCTACCAAGGTTACCTGGGAAATTAACTGGTCATTAAAATCCCCTGTGGCATCCAAGTAGTTCCATTTTCTAACACTGAATTTCTAAGTAAAGGTATTGTCAGATCTGGAAGGAAAAAAACATGCTTACATTTGAAAAAAAAAAAAAAAAAAAGCAGTTAAGTGACTTCAGAGGTTAAGAACTGCTTTAGAACTGGCTTGGGCACTGAAGGAAATTTAAAGTCCATAAACTTTCAGTAAGACAAAGGCCCTGAGATACTCTGAGGGTACAGGAAAGACCAGAGAGATGCAGCTGCCTTTGAGATACTTGCTAAGTGTATGACCAAAGCAAAAACCAGCATTCAGATTACATGGGCTTTAGGGCTTAGACTGTAGCTTATAATGGTGATGCAGCATATTTGAGAAGGACATTACTGCTTGTACGTTAAGCTGAATAAAAGATTTCTTTTTTAAATCACAATGGGAAACTGAACAGACAGAAATCTTTCCCTGGGGGAAAAAAAAAAAAGAAAGAAAAAACCAACAAACCAACAAAAAACCTTACCAGTATTTAATTTGAATTATTTCTTAAGAAGGACATATGATGGTGAATGTCAACTGAGCCATACTAATATGTTCTCTGTAATCAAGCCTCGTTCAGCTACGTATGGAAGATTTATCTGAGCCAAAATGAGAAGTAAGGACAGGAAACACGGAATACAGGAGAAGAATGTGGCTTGCATTATCAGGGGATTGGAAACTTGGATACAGACATTTTGTCAAAGAAGTCAAGTATCTAAGTTTAAAGCTTGCTCAAGGCAGTTTTAACTTGGCCAGCACTTCCAGCAGCTGATAACCTAAAATGACACTGACCTTGGGAGAATTACAAGGATAAGCCTTGCACAGGGATGAATTATTTCTTGATCAAGTGTATGAGGCACAGTCCAGTCTTCCTTCAGTATTGATTGTAGATATTTGTTTTATCCCAGAACAAACATACTCATTGCAGATAGTGGAAGTAGAATCAGTCTCCATATATTTGAGCTCTTCCGTATCCATTATATGATGTTCTGTGGCACAGTGACGCCACTGAGCTTATGCTATGCCTCTCCTTGCTTTCTTCAATCATTCTCTTTTAAAGCTGTAATGCATGGAATAGGAAATACTGGTTTTGTTCAGTAACTACCTGTACAATCAGGCTTTTTTGCCAGGTTGTCTTTTTCCTGGCCTTGTTGCCTTCATGTCCAGGAGATGCTTTATGACCTTTGTGGACACACAATTGCAATTGCACAGGTAGTTTTCAAGTATCGTAAGTGGCCGCTTTGAGGTTGTCAGTGTTTAGAGACAAAGTGGAGGCAATTTAGCCACAACGTCACTATTTTTAATCCATCCTCTGTGTACTGAATCACTGTACCTCTTGCTAAATCTGTCAGGGTCTGTGGGTGTTAAATGCTGCTAAGATGTAAATCCTTTTTCTTCTGAGGTGCTACCCAGGCTCAGCAAAAAAAGTGCCACAGTGGAAACAGAGCTAGGCTGTTTCATTCCCATGCTAATGGTAGTGGCTTCTATTAGCAGAACTGGGCAGCTCCGGAGTCACATCGTAACACAAGCCCTTCCTGGAAGGTCATAAACTGTGACCCAGTGGACAGAACCTTTTGGTTTCTTGGACTAACAGAATGCTGTCAATGTCAACAGTCCCACAGATAGGCTCAATATATTAAAATGCCTATGATAAAAACAAACCCAAACCAACAACAAAAAAACAGCACCAAAAATGTTATCAGATACCTTTG
This sequence comes from Merops nubicus, assembly GCF_000691845.1. Taxonomy (NCBI): domain Eukaryota; kingdom Metazoa; phylum Chordata; class Aves; order Coraciiformes; family Meropidae; genus Merops; species Merops nubicus. The sequence goes on from NW_008595488.1 coordinate 14,959, forward strand.
GGAATGTGACAGCTGAAGTGTCCCTTCTAGGTCTTCTGTTGAGTGACTTGCTGGGTTCAGAAATACTTTTGCACTTGCTACTTTGCCCATCTGTTCTTCCTGCTTTCTCAGATCCCCTGAGCAGGCAGAGAAGCAAAACTCAGAAGACTTCTGTTCTCTCTGCTCTTCAGAGAAAAGAAATTGTGTCAACTGCAATACACTGCTTGGTTGCAAAAAAAACCTGAGCTAGCATGAAAAAAAAGCCACAGATAGTATCCGTGATATGTGTAAGGCTGGTTGAACGAAGAAGGGCTCCCAGCCACTTTGGTTTTAGCAGTGGTCATTGAGTCACAGACCTTGATGTTACCATTTTTGTACAGTTGTGGTTTTTGTTTGTTCCTCTGTTAGACATTTAAACAAAGGATGTAATACTGTGGTGAGAAATGACTTAATTTAGATAATTTTCTTTCAACAGCATGGCCTTTAAGGCAATAACGTGTCATAAGACTCAAGCTCTTTGTGAGCTAAATCTCTGTTGACAGCACATGATTGATTAAATTTTGCAGATGGGACAGATTTCCTTGTTGTGTCTCAACCTGTCTTTTGATTACTTGCAAACAGACCTAGCCACTGACAAATTGAAAATGTTAATATGGATGAATGCTCATGCATACTCCTTACACATATGTGAACGCCCACTTCTTCATGCATTGCTTGAGGAAAAAATATATACAAGAGTCCTGTTCTTTATACGTGTGTTATGCAGACAGAAAGAGGAGCAGGGGTTTGGAAAGCTGACTTGTAAAAATCAAAAATGAATATTGAACAGTTGTGTATTCAAGAGGGCTGAGTGCAACAGGGATTTGTACTTGATGATCAATCCTTGTTCCTTCAATAGGTCATCACTTGTTAGCCCCAAATCTGAAGTTGCTTTCACCAGAACTCTCTCTCTTAATGTACTTTATAGGATATCTATCTGTTTCATAGCCCTAGGTCATCTGACAGGAGTGTCTAATAACTGATGTCAATTTTGAAGGAAAAGCCAGTATTGAACAGGCAGAGAGAGTGAATTGCTCTTCTGTCCCTGAAAGTTTTACATTTAGCAGCCAGTTGTTACACAAGGCTGCTGCTGTGGCTTCTGTGTATTTTCTGAATATTACCTGGTTCAGTGAAGATCACAGGAGTTACACTTCGGATTGCATCAGAAGTTAAATGTCACAATTAAACATAGAAATTCACTGTCCAGATTTTCCTCATAATTTTAGAGGTACTGCATAGACATTGAAAGCATTTTAAAATATCAAATTTAGCTCACTTTTCAATTTTCTTTATCTTAATCCTAATGGAAATTTAGAAATTGGTATCTCTCTTCACTGGACTTCAGTTTAGTAGGCTAATTCCTCTGCAGAAAAATTTTTCTGCCCTACCTGATCCTGTAGCTTGTAAAACTGAGGATGGGAAACCCTTGGTCTCTCTGAAGGCTGTTCTGTGACTAAAGTTTATTTGGATAACTGATGGCTTGTGTTTCTTTTAGGTTCCAGAGTTTGTCCTCTAAGCATTTATTTTCCCATTTAATTTAAGACCTTTGCCTGGTGCTGGGCCCTAGCACGTGAGGTGGCATCCCAAGATCAAATCTTCTTAACATAAAAGAAGCACTAGAGACCACTGCTTTAATGAAAGGATTTCATTTTCAGAGGTAGCTTACCTGAAACTTATAGTAAAAGTCCATGAAAGTTGTGATTTTGTACCAACTTTTGAAACTGGATCCTGACCTAAGACACCTTAATCGTATGGCACTATTAGTGGGGAATGAATTCTGGCCACTCTATTGAAATCTCTTTAAAACATGACCATCTGCCCAGCGTCCTAGCAAAGGCAGGAAATCTTAATGACAGAATATTCTGACAGTTCTGGATTTATAACACAGTTGAATTTAGCCTGTTAAATTTACAAAATTGATGTTGATCAGAATTGCATAGATGAACTATGTTGATGAAAAACTACAGTTAAATTGTGCTTTGCTTTCTGAACTGTTTTACTTTTGTATAAGAATATCAGATGGAAGGAGTATATTTTAAAAAGATGTTGAGTACAAATTTGCATGAAAATGGTACTGTTGCCACAGGGTGTATTACGAACTGTTGTATAAATAATCTGGTTTTAAACAGACTCTAAATATCTAATTATGCAATGTAGCAGTTAGAAAAGTTAGTATGCATTTTAAGACTGGCAGTAGCTTACTGTGTTCAACGTCTTTGGTTTGTAGAGCAGAACATTTTTCACCTAACAATACATTTAAAAAAACAAAGCAAATACCAAGAGACATACTGAGCGCATGCACTGTGTTTAAATATAAAGTTCAAGTTGCATAATAAGTCATCTACAACCAGGAAAATATTTAATCTGACAGTTTGTTAGTAAACATTCCTCTATGCCTATATGCTATAAAGGTTATTTGTTAATAGATAATGCTGTGTATGCTACGAGTTGAATGAACTAAGACAAAAAGGTTTCTAAATGGAGAAACTTTATTCTCTGCATGCTGGCTCTGGACTGAGAACCTCTACCACATGAGGTCATGTACCCCTTGCTACCAAAAGCAAAGGCACCATATGAGTGGATTCACTTGTTGTTTAACCATTAGTGAATCTTACTCCAAATGTCCAGTTTAAGAGCAAAACTGCAGGCTTTTAGAAGGCAGTGAAATAATCTTAACATTGCTCCAGGCTTGTTTTCGTGGGGTTTTCACACGATGTATTTCTGGAGTGGAGTGGAATATTCTGTTTTACTTACTCATTCTTCAGTTCTTCATGTAAATATGTACTCAAGCATTTGCTGGAGGCAGTGATTTCTTAAGTTAAACAAGTTATATTTATCTAAGAATGGATCTTCTATCTACTCCACCAGAGCAGGTGACAGTTCCTAGGACTGATTATTCCGGATGAACACCTCTCCTTTATTCAAAGCCTACATGAGTATGTGTTCTCTACACGCAGCAAAGAATTCCTTTCATTCTGAAGCAGTACCGCTCTTGCTCACAGACACCATCCCTGCTATGGCCTTGCCACTTGGCTTTGGCTTCTACAGACTGTATGACCATGTCAAAAAGCTGCTGTATGAAATGAGGGCAAGGCTTGTACGTAGTCAACCTGAAATGAGCTAAGCCACTGCAATTCCACTGCATGCTGGATTTGCCATAAAGAAGCAGGTGAGATGTCTCTGTGCACCTCAGCTCACTGGGACATGGTGGTGAGAATCCCACCCATATCCCACCTGCAGGGTGAGTTTATTTCAAGAGTGGAAAGCTCTGGCTTCATATTTGAAATGGAGAGGAACAAATAGCTGAAGTAATTGTTACCAAATTGTGTTTCTATTCAGTTTTGAAATGGATATATGATTTTTCAGTGATGTGTTAGCATTGCCAGCTGGGAAGACTCCTTAGGCAAAAGATCTGACTGTTTCAAAATAATGGTACAGAATAGCTACAACATGTAGAAGATGGTAGTTCCATGCTTTGGGCATGTGTCTCTGCAGGCTGAAGAAATTAGTGGAGCTGGTCTCCTGCCTCAGTCTTCTTAATGCCCTGTATGTATTTTATACAGCATTTTGGTTTTATAATTGATCATTCATACATCTGGTTTCTTTCTTTTCTGTCTCTGATTCTGGAAAGTTCTGCCTTGTATAATGTTTAGAGTTGATGAGATATTGAAGATTTAACTTGTGAAATATCTAGATAAAACACATTTTTCTTTAGAAACATCCTCAAAACTTAATACCTGAGCTATTTTGTTTTGTTTTGAGTGCTTCTTGAAGAAAAGCCCTTTCTATGTCACCGTTTACTAAATCTCCTGGAAGGTGGATTTGATCACTTGTAGCTTTCAGTCTGTTCATGTTCTACATACAGTCCTTTGAGATGCATGGAGGTCATTGGTAATCAATCCTGCATTCATTTTCAAAAAAAATAATTGACTGATTTTCAGTAGAATTTTCTGTTGAGAGAGAACTGCAGAAGTAATATGAACCTTTCACTTTGGCTTTCACATTTTTAACCTCACTTTGCCCTTGAGCATCTATCTAATCTGTAAACATGTATCATGCTGGAGCTTTCTGTGAAAAAAAAAATAGTCAAAAAAGCAATCCCTGACCATATATATTCCCCCTTTCCTCTGCAGTGCATTAAGCAAGAGTGCATCTTAGCTAATTTTTTTTTTTTTTCTGGACACTTTTTCAACTTGATCTCATTGCAAAAATCCCTATAGAAAAAATCTAGATTGTGCATGAGTCTTTTGTTTCATTCTGGTAGCAGTAAGTTTTGAGACCATAACCATGTTCTTTATATGAGAGCTCTGCAGAAGAGATGAAATTCTGATATCCTTTGCCATCTACATCTGTTGCAGTTACAGGTCTTTTTTTTTGGCATCTTGGCCCTAGGAACATTGAGAGATTGCAGCTGCTGTGGCCATAAAGGGGCAGCTGCAGGAGAGGGTGGAACTGTATCACTTTGAGATTTGGAAGATCAATCTGATTTTGCCTACTGAAACAAATGTGGTGTGCTGGGTTATTGGGAATCTGTTCTTCTTTCATTTATTTATAAGCTGTACCTTCCTTGTCTATCTCCATGTATAGTGTGATAGAGTAGGTGAGCCAGAAGATGAGAAAGATGTAGTGTGCTCTGACTGTGACTTCAGGTCATGAGTGACTTAATGGTGGAAGAAGTATTTATAATTACAGAAGCCATGTGGATATCAATTAAAGAATACAGAAGACACTCCAGAATGCAACAGACTACCTACCTCTTGCTTTTGATTGAAAACAATCTTCACAATGTAGCAAATTCTTTAAAATATTTTCCTTTTCAAAGATTAACTTCTTCCTTGGCCAGACCTGAGAATCGAGATAGCTCAGTGAAAGTTTCATTTGTGTGTTTGACATGATGGATGTACAAAGTAGAGGATCAGTTGTATTTCATAGGAGACATAAAACCTTGAGGCATTTCTTGGAAATTTATATTTTCTTGTTGTACAGGGGAGAATTGAGTTTTATCAAACTACACCAGGGAGATGTTTTCAAAGCAGAAGCCTAGCTGCATGTTCTGATCCTGTGTGAATGGCTGAGAGGAATGTTTTAAGTCAGGGTAGGTAGTGCAAGCTGAGCTCTCCACTTTAAGGCTCATATTTGACTCATCGACACTTCACAGTCAGCTGCAAAAAAATCCACTCCCTGGCCTAAAGTACCTTTTTATGCCATTTGTGCATCTACATCCAAGTCTGGTGTTATGTAGGCACACACTTTAAAGGGGATTTTATTTTCAGATACTTACAAATCCTATTAATCAGCTTGGGGCCAGCTGGATTGAAAGCAGCTCTGCAGAGAAGGAGCTTGGAGTCCCGGTGGACAAGCTATCCATGAGCCAGCAATGTACCCTTGCAGCAAAGGCGGCCAACAGCATCCTGGGGTGCATTAAGAAGAGAGAGACTGGGCCGTGTTTCATGTGAGGACAGGCTGAGAGAGCTGAGTTGGTTCAGCCTGGAAAAGAGAAGGCTCAGAGGAGGTCTTATTGATGTGTAAAAATAACCTGATGAGAAAGGGCAAAGAAGGCAGAGCCAGGCTCTCTTCAGTGGTGCTCAGTGGCAGCACAAGAGGCAATGGGCACAGACTGAAGCACAGGCAGTTCCCTCTCAACATCAGGAAACACTTTTTCACTATGAACATGACTGAGCACTGGTTGCCCAGAAGAGGCAGTGGAATCTCCATCAATGGAGATACACAAAACCTGACTGGATACAGTCCTGGGCAGTCTGCTCTAGCTGACCCTGCTTAAGCTGAAGCATTGAACTAGATGATCAGAAGGTCCCTTCCCACCTCAACAGTTCTGTTATTCTGCAATATACCACATATTACCACATCTCAGAGGAAGCCTCCCTATCAGACGTGTCTATCAGTCCTGGTAAGGACATGGAAAGTGTTAGACACACTCCATTATACAGACACTATATAGTTGTGGAGTGACTGATGTGATGTGCAGGTCATGTCCAAAGCACGTGGACTTGCAGCAGGTTGAGTGCAAGGCTGAGGTGTGTTCCTAACATAAAGAAGCAGCTGAAGATCTGAGACTTGCTATTTGAATTTTTAAAGTGTATCCAACAATATTTGTATATGTAGTACACATCTCTGGACATTTTTTTCTCATGTTCAAGAGCCTGGATTATTCCAGCCTGAAAATATGGCCTATGAAATACTTAATTCTGGCTCTATGTGATCTAACTTTCCTCCCCTTTTGTGTTTCTTCTAACTTTAGTCAGAATAAATGTAGCACTTGAACAAGGTGAAACGATTTAGCAACCCTTTCAATACAGAGTTAAAGGTCTATAGTGCAATGTAAGTATGGGAATGACCATTAGAAAATAAAAAAACTATAGAGACGTTATGTATGGCAGTACTATTGTGGTATGTTACTACTATTATCATCACTGTTATTGCTATTATGACTGAGAGAGTTGTTTTTAACATAGTCTGGCTATTAACCTCCACTGAAATTAGGCAGAGTTTGTTATATTGGTATCTTTATGAACACACAATGTGACCGTATGCTGCCTTGGCGCAAGTAGGACCAAACTACTAAGGCACAGCTCGCATTCTTCAATGTCCTTGTGTTGCTGCTTTCATTATAGGAACAGATGGCTTAGCAGGAGTGTTCCCCGCTTGATTAAAACAAAGATGCAGAAGGTCATATGAAATGGCTTTTATTGGAATACACTGGCTATTATAGTTAGGTGTTGTTTAACAATCAATCCTACATGTACTTCTCCTCCATTGCAAAGATAGGATCGAAGGTCTCTCAAGCATGGGAAACATATATGACACAGAAATTAATTCAATGGTCTTAAGGAGATGCAAAATGACAGATTTCATGGACACATATGCATTTTGAGACCTTTCTTCCCATATCTGATTCAGAACATGTAGAGACAGCATTTTCGTTGCATAGCAATATTGTTGGCAGCATTTCATAGTTGCTTACATAAAAGCCACAACAGCCTTGAAACCTTGCATCTGGACAGAGGGATAAAGAAACAGTTATATTTTAAGCTCCTGATTCAGTGACCTTAGTTCAGCAGTGACAAAAGATTGCTGCCATCTAAATAGATATTAAATGATCTCACGAACGTAAAATTGATTTTTCGGTTGCTCAGGTGTCTGTATCCTACATGGTCTCCTCCTGACCTTTCACAGTCTCAGCAGAGATGCCAGTTTTGGCTGAGATCTTGGAAGCTGAACTGTGATTGGTTGTAGAAATTACCTGCTTGGGGCTGGAGAGGTGCTGCTACAGCCACAGAAAAAATTTGCAATCCCTTTCTACTAACTGTACCTTTATTTTACTTTCTAGCACCTTACATCCATGCTAAAAGGAAAATCCTTTTGATACTTTTTAGACTATATTCACAGATGTTTGCTGATGGTATTTTGGCCTTGTATGTGTGCTGCTAGACATGTGCTAATTTACATCGATATGTGATTGATTGCTGTACTTGTTCCTGAAACTGGGGAGGGGGGCAAGTGCTATGAACAGATCTGCAAAGTGATTTTGCCTCATCTTCTCCTCTTTCTACATTCTTTTCTTTAGTCATGTATTTCTTGGTCTTTTAATTTTTCTGCATAAAATGCAAATAGTTACTGATCCATATATATATGTATATATATATCTATATCTCAAAAGTTGAAAAAGGTCAGGGAAGAGTTTAATGACAAGAGGGAGAGGAAAGGTGCTTTAGAAAATATGTTTCTAATTTTATTAGATTTTGCTTCTAGTTCTAAATATAAAGTCTTTGCAAAGTTGCAGACTCCTGCAACTTTTTTAGGTTATATTCCCAATCAATTGAATCTTCTGGCCAGCATGACATTAAATGGACATTTTCTAGTTCATAACTGGAATAGAGATAACACAGCAGACTTTGTGAGGAAGGCCTTCTGTGACTGCAAGATGGTCCATTTTTTATAATTATCTTAATTGGTCTAGCAAAATAGATTTCTTTTCTCTACAAATGTTGCCTTGGTGTATCCTGAAGACAATCACAGCTACAGCAGTATTACTGCTGCTCTGAAAGTCACAGCTGAATATGTCAGTAGGAGTCAAAGGTGCAATAGAAATGTTATGAATTATTATTAAGATACACGAGAAAGCTCTGCAGGGAGGAACTAGAACATCTTGGGAAATGGTCTGCAGTCAGCAAGCTGGGAAAGCCAGAGACAGAATGTTAATAGAAATGTTGTTTTTAAAAATCACCATGGCATCAACATTTATATGAAGTGCCTTCTGCTGGAGCTGGTTATATAATGTGATTGTATGAGGTGTGATGAGCAGCTGTGTAGTTGAGAGGGGCTGTGCTGGGGAAGGTGGAGCTGGTAGCGATGCCTGTAGCTAAAGCTGCTTTGGTAGGAAGCCTTGTTTCCAGTGCCCTATAACTTCATAACTATTTAGCTAAAATTTTCCACAGTTGTTTTATCTCTGGCTTCATAGCTTTGGATTTCAGGAAATGTTAGAATGAGATTTTAAGAATACTTACTTGTGCCTAATGAGTTATTTTTTGCACTAATTAATCATCAGAGTTTGCAAATGCTCAAAAGACATTTAGGTGCTTGTGAAAGTATTTTAGTATTCCTACTATGTATGTTACCCTGCCCCACACATTTGGAGCTTCAGGTTGCAGGAGACATATGTAGCCCCTTTGCAACCTCAGGGAAGGAGCACCTGCATTTGAGTTTGAGGCAGGAGCTACCCTTTTGCCCAAATGAGTGTTGGTCAGAACAGAGCCACAGGAACAAAAGCATGTTTGCCTTGTTAAAGTCATACTCAAAGACATATAAGAAAAGATCGAAAGGACATTGGCCTGCAAAAACCCTCAGGTTACAAAATACTGAAGTTAGGCTTGCTCACATGGCTGTTCTTCCAGTCCTCTTACATATGAGCCCATTATAGATGTTTGTGACCTTTCTCAAAACTATCACTTATTTTTACCCATGTTGCCTATGTAGAGTTGTTTCAGGTAGAAAAATAGTTTCAATTCAATCAATGTTACCAGGATAGGTTCTAGTAGGATATTTACTTCAGTTATGGAAAAGAAAAATCCAGAACTGAAGTCCTCTAGAGTACAAGAGAAGCATCTTGAAGGAGTATGGTAAGTACCATACATCACCTAGCAATTGTTCCAGTATTTGCTCGGCAACATTTTCCTCCATTAGTAGGAAGAGAAAGGGAAATGCCCCATTTCCACCCTAAATAAACTAAAATGTAAGTTCTTGTCATGGTGAAGTAAAGCTAGTCTGACAAAATTTGTTGGCTAGAAGGTTGATTGTTAGGAATAACAACATAAAAATCTTTATATGGCGAGCATCTTCTCAAAAATGGCGTAAGCAATTCAGAAGTAGTTCAGGGACTAGAACAAGTGATGAATATTTCAATAAATGTACTGTTGGAGATACCAGATACAAACATACTATATCCTTTTTCATCCTCTAAGCAATATGTGCTTTAAGGCAGATTTCTTCTGAAGAGCCACAGAAGGAATAGGATATAAAACACAGATGCTTTTCTGTAGCAGCATTTTTTTAATATTTCATATTTTTAATGACATTTTGAAGGTCAGCTGTCTAGGGAGTATGAGGGGGATTGAGCAAGATGTTGAGAGGTCTGAGAAAGCTCTACTGTCTTTTCTGAAGAGCTCTGCTTTTGTCCATTCTCTCAGCAAGGCAGCCATGATGCACAGAAAACTCATATACACACAGGCTGCATACATAGGAATCAAACTGTATATTTTGTTTTGCAAAATCCATTAAAAAGTTTGTCTAGATAGTGAAAATTTGATAGTATTCTACTTCCTTAGTGTATTTATATATTCATATCTGGTTGCAAAAGGCTAGCACTCTTGAGTAATCTGAATTGCTTCTAGCTCCTCACTGAGACTGAAGAGTTGCTGCATTTTTAGATGAGACAACAATTAATCAGGGTTGTTCTCATTCCAGTCTGATTCTTGTCCTTCTGCATGCTTTCTACATTGACAGGAGCCAGTTATCCCATAAATTACATCTTTTTACAAAACCTTACACTGGAATAGAATTTGGTCTTAAGGTCAAAGCTGCTGCTGCTTGGAACTCAATTTCTTAACTATAATTATTTTCATTAATTTCTCTGTCACTTTCAATAGTTTTTTCTCCTGTAGAAAGATATCAGAGGCTCCCTCTGGTGGCTATGTTAACTTAATTTGGGGGCTGTTTTTCAAAAAGATGAAAAAAAGAGAAAACCTCATAAGACTGAAGGCCCAAACCAAAAGAAACAATAATAATGCAGCTGTTGTACAGGAGCAGAAATGTAGATTCATACTAAAGAGGGAAAATGTAATTTCTTGCAGGGATAGCTGAGGGATTTGCAGCATAATATGGGCTTTAATTTAACACATTCATACACCATTGCTATTGTGCAGTATGCTCAGATAGGAACAGAACATGAGATCTACTGAGTGAAAACACAGCCTCTCTTTTTGATTATTTAAAAAATTAGACCTGTTATCTCACTTAGCATGGGAAACTACTTTGACTTTTGACTTCTTTTTTTCTTTTAAATAGACAGTGTAATATACAGTGGGTTTTTTTGTGTGAAATAACAATGGAGACTTGAACTCAAAACCACATCACTCAGTTCCTATTAGTTGCTTCTTTTGGGCTTATTTTTTCCCAGGCTTTCCAAGCATATGTAAAATAATTCAGCAGTTCAGTTCTGCTGTTTGTTAGGAATCCATCTGGCAAATAGTCTGGATGCAAGAAGTTAAAGCTAATGCATTCATCTCCTGGGCAAAGAGCGTACACAGTATGTTGCTGCAGCTCGGCTGCCACACACTACCCAGGTAAAACATAATAGCTTGACATCAGCTTAAACAAGGCTCCAGGCAGCCTCTGCCAGCCTAGAAGACAGGACTGACATCTCCCACAGTTGCCAAAGCAAGGCAAAGTTCATCCATTTTCTGTAGGTCTTGAACAAATACTTCAGGTTGAAATGAAGCTCCATGCTCTTCATATTCTGCCTCTCCCCTTCCACTCCCTGGTACTGAAAGCTGCCCACAAACATAGCAGTCATAATTTACAGCCAAATCCCTTTAAATGGCCCCCTGTGTCATATATTGGGCAAATTTCCACCAGTTGGTGGAAGCCTGAAGAAGCCTAGTATCTACAAAATAAATACAATGAAAGTGGGGGGATGATTTTGGTTTATTACTGGATTTATATACAGTCCCGAATCTCATGAGGATTTCACAGTTTCACTGAAGTCTGCAATGGTAGATGAGACATTAAAATACTTCAGAAGCTTACTCTGAGAAGAGAAAATGTAGTGCACAGTGTTGTTACCAAAAAGAATATAACTCTTCACCACTGTTATAAATAACACTAAAACAATTTCCTCCTTCATTTGGGTATGCTGTATTTCAAAAGTAAGTGGAAGAAGATGTAGGTTTTGGCATCAGATTACTTAGCAAATAGATTTTTTAAAATTCTGAATTCATCCCAATTTGGAGTATCTGTTCTTGTACTTCATACCACCTGGAACATCAGGTAAGGTTGAGACTTTGACACCTAAGAGAAAGCTGAGGTGTTTCAAGACAGAAATGCATACAGAGGCTTTGAGAAGTAGCCATTTCCTCAATTTTTCCATGGGATACAGTCACTTTACCTCAATCTTCACTCCAACCTAAACCTCCCTTAGTGAAACTTGAGGGCATTTCCTCTTGACTTATTGCTTGTCACTTGGGAGAACAGACTGACCCCCACCTTGCTACAACCTCCTTTCAGGTAGTTGTAGAAGGTGATAAGTTCTCCCCTGAGCCTTTTTTTCTCCAGTTAGTCTGGAGAAGCCCAGTTCCTTCATCTGCTCCTCATGAGACTTGTGCTTTAGGCCCTTCAGCAGCTCCATTGCCCTTCTTTAGGCACAATCCAGCAGCTCAGTGTCTTTCTTGTAGGGAGGGGCCCAAAACTGAACCCAGTACTCAAGGTGTGGCCTCACCACTGCCAAGTACAGGAGGACAATCACTTCCCTACTCCTGCTGGCTGCACTATTTATGATACAAGGCAGGATGCTGTTGGCCACCTGGGCACACTGCTGGCTCATGTTCAGCTGGCCATTGACCAGCACCCCCAAGTCCTTTTCTGCCAGGCAGCTTTCCAGCCACTCATCCCAAGGCCTGCAGTGTTGTCTGGGGTTGTTGTGACCCAAGTGTAGCACCCGGCACTTGGCCTTGTTGAACCTTATACCAGTGGCCTTGGCCCACTGATCCAGCATGTGCAGGTCCCTCTGTAGAGCCTCCTGACCCTCAAGCAGATCAATAGTTCCTCCTCACTTGGTGCCACCTGCAAACTTGCTGAGTGTGCCCTCAATCCCCTCATCCAGATCGTTGATAAAGATAGTAAACAGAACTGGCCCAAATACTGAGCTCTGAGGAACACCACTCGTGACCGGCCACCAACTGGATTTAGCTTTGTTCACCAAAACTCTTTAGGCCTGTCTGTCCAGCCAGTTTTTTATCCAGTGACATGTATGCCCATTCAAGCCATGAGCAGCCAGTTTCTCTGGGAGTATGCTATCAGAAACAGTGTCAAAAGCTTTACTGAAGACCAGGTAGACAATATCCACAGCTTTTCCTTCATCTAGACAGGTCACCTTGTCATAGAAACACATCAGGTTAGTCAGTCAGAATTTGCCTTTCATGAACCCATGCCTGATTGCCTGGTTGTCCCATATGTGCCATGTGATAGCACTCAAGATGGTCTGCTCCATAACCTTCTGTGGCACCAAGGTTAGACTCACAGGTCTGTAGTTACCCAGATCTTCCTTCTGGCCCTTCTTGTGGATGGCTGTCACATTTGCTAACCTCCAATCAACTGGGACCTCCTCGGTTAGGCAGGACTGTTGATAAATGATGGAAAGTGGGCTGGTGAAGGCTTATGTGTGTGGTGTACTGTATACATAATTGTATCTATGACATAGGAAACATGCTGAATTTTAAGATGTACAGGGACACGTATACATAGATATTTTAATTAAGGTAGCTGAGTTATAAGGCATTGTGTCCAGTAAGGCATCAAGTAGCTGTGGAGTGCATTGTTTTATGAAGTGCTGGATGACTGGATGTGCAAGAAGAACTTAGTTTTTATATTTCCCTCAGAGAATCAGATGCAATTGATAACATTGCCTTGCCTAGTTGGCTTTTTTTTTTTTTTTCCTGAGAAAGTCCCTTGTCAATTGAGTTTTAAGAAGTTAAATTTAAACTTGTAATATAAACGAATTAGCTAGGCAGGAAGAAGTTTGAAGTGCCTAGATAGATCCTTCAACTCTGTTTCAGCTGGAGCTAAAGCCCAGGGTATTTTTATGATGTATGTGAATCTGTGTGTGTGCACGTGGTGTGTAGGCTCTGTCCTTCATCACAGCTCCTTTCTGAGTGGCACGCAGGGTACACAGAGTTGTGCTTACCGAGTCAAGCCTAATCAGGTTGCTCCTCTGGGAGTCCACTTTGACAATATCTGAGCTAAGGGGGAAGTTGCCTGTCCCACATTAAGAGAGCTACCAAAAGTGAAGTTGGCATTTATCCCTTTACACTATCGTATATATGTCCTTTAGCTTTTCATTTAATTTTAACTTTAACAAAACAATATAAAGTTATCATTCCTATATCCGTGCCAAGTTTCAGCATGATGCTGGTAGGGCACAAGTTGCTGCATTTTGTGAGAGCAGTAGGTCTAAGTACATGCAGGACAGGCATGTTTTGTGAGTGGGAAAGATCTTTAGGTCAAGCCATATGCCTCATACCATGTAGTGATATCTCAGTGTGGGAATTTGTACCTACTTGTGGAGGTCACTTGTGTCTGATGTGTGATGATTGATGCATCTTTGGTGAGCAGCATGCGGGCTATGAAATGGCTTGAGTCAGAAATCCGGAGCAGAGACACTTCTTTTCATGCTGGAAACAAGTATTTCTTAACAATAAGATCAGATCAACAGCAGTCTCTGGTTTTCAGTACAGTGATGTTTTTGCATAAATTAATTGCAGATGAAGAAATTCCAGAAGGTACCTGTGGGTATTTCCAGGAACACAAATAATTAATTAAAAGATGAAAATTTTCAGGCCATGGTTAGAGCAGACTATGTGAGAGACCACCATGTGTTTCAAGATGCTTTCTTACTTTTGGATTTTATAGCCCAAACTCAAAGGCCCCATGGAGAACAACCCTCAAAGTGGAAAGCAGCTGTGCGTGGCAAAGGATAAGTTAAATAAATAGGGATTTGAGAAGGGGTTTAAAAGACAACAAAGTGAAAAATGAGGGCATAGGGAAGTGTCATAAAAAGATAAATTCAAGCCTGAGAGAAAACAAAGCAGCCAAAAGTATATCCTGGGGAGAATGTAGAAGATAGGTAGGGCACAGAAAGAAATGGGAATTGGGATGTATGTTGAGGAAGAACAGGATGAGGGGCTTAAACTTTGCAAAGAAAGGAATGGAAAGCAGTGAAGTGAACTGGGGGCTCAGCAGAGCTGAGTGTTGGTAATGGGGTCCATTGGCAGCCCTAGATACAGCCAGGGGATGAACCAGGTCCATAGTCCACCCAGTCTAGTGAGATGTGGTATTCAAGGCAGTTCTAGAAAGGCAGTTTTGGCACCAAACACTAGAAACTAAGTCATGGTGCATGGCTCCCATCAGGTAGAATGGAAAGAAAAAAAGGAAAATATTTTAAGAGAGATTTTTTGAAAGTGTCACTCAACAGAACCACAGAAGAAAACTGGGTGAAGATAGACCAAAAAAGGGTCATTATTGTTCTTGGGAGGACAGTAAAACTGATAATGACGAAGAGTGAATGGGTGAGATAATGTAATGGTCTGGAAACTGATGCATGAACCTTATCAATGTTTTTCTTCCTTCAGCATTATCAACAGCCAGAGTTTTATAATAAAACTGTTTTTGCGTTATTGGAGGCAAAAAGCAGCCACAAATTTCATGCATAACGAACTAAGGTTATTAGCCTTGCCTAATCTAGCAAGGCCAGCAAGAGTTGTCTGACCTTGCTAAAGCAGCTAATCTCTAGTCTCAAGTGAGATTCCAGATGGTGTCAGATTATTGAAAAAAATCTTTCTAAGGTTGTCAGAAACAGAAAGTGACACTATATTTTGGCATGTTCAACTCACTTTTAACCTTAATGTAGTAAGGCATACTGGATAAGATACTGGCTGACTGTGGTTTGGTTTTCTACTCACCATTATATTACCCTGTGCTGTTTATGACCTACTTCTGTTTGTCTCAGTGCCCCTGCTATAACCTGGTAATATCTATGTCCCTCTTCATTATAGGGTAGTATGTAGTCTGGTTATAGGAGTAAAAAATCATTTATAATCATAAGATTAGTATTGATGTGATGCAGTCACAATAGCTACTGAGAGGCCATGCCTACTTAATAAGCTGCTTAACTCAGTGTTTTGGTCTAAGTTTATAGAAAGAGGCTGTAGATGTAAAGTGTAGCTATAATAATTGGGAAGAACATAATTGTCTAAGTTACCCAACTGCTCCTGCAAATCGGGAAGCCTGATGTGTTTCTTGTATCATTGGAGCCTGAAGGCAGGCTCAAAAATCTGTGCAGTTATAGAAAGAAATGGCTGAGCTAAATGTTTTGTAAAAGCAAAGTAAGATTTGAAAAGAGAGACCCTGAATTAAATCAGGCAGCCCATTTTGTGTGTGGCAAGAGTCTATGGTGTGAGGAGGGAGCCAGACTCCTGCATTTATTTCAGTCTGCTTACTACATAATTCAGGGCAGCGAGGTGAACTAAGGATGAAGCATTAGCTTCAGCATAGAATTTTCATTCTGATCACTGGAGCCTAAAGTTATTAAAAGAACAAACACAATTATGACATCCTAGGGGACTGGCACACATATAAATCTGGATATGCTGCCTGTTCCTCAAAAAAACCTTATGTATGGATCTGTGTACTGCCTGCTTTTTCTTTTAACTAGGTTTGTTGCAACTGTTGCTCTGAAAAGAAACATTTACACTCTGGGGAAAGAGAAGCTGCAGAGATCCTCATATTAATATCTATTAAGAAATAAGTTTAAAATAAATGGCTTTTTTATGTGGTTGAAAATCTTATCCCTTGAATAAGAACAAAGAACTGTCACTTTGCTAGTTCTAGAGCTTTCCTAGCTCCCAGCTAATCAACTTACAATACCATAAAGATTTAATAACAGCTTATTGTTCCTCTAGTCCTTAAAAATGATGAGAATGTATTTTCATGATAGGGATATGAATACTTTCTGAAGAACAAAAGTCTTTAAATTTAACCATGATAAGTGATTTTCAGATTGGCTTTTATGAAAATATTTTGAGCATCAGGTAGCTCAGCATTACCTATTATCTGTGCACCTGAATGCCATAACTCTCAATCTTTCAACCGACTAACAGTGATGTGTATATATTATAGAAAATGTATTAGATTTCATCTGACAGTCTCAACTTCAGCATTGTCAAGGCAGTACATTACAGAGTCTGTAGTTTTTAGAGGTGTCAGCAGAAAAATGAAACAGAATAACAGGCCATTAACCCTTCGGAAAGGCTCTTGTAGTGTACTGCAAGTCTCCAAAACTGTCCTGCCAGGCATCTTCATGGCACTGATGTCTCGTTCTTGTTTCAGGCACTGCCCATCTTCTTAGCTCGGCTGCCTGTGAATGAAAGTTCCCCCCCTCTTTCCTCTTATTCCTCTCTGGGTCCTCGTTTTAGCCTACTGGGAATGCTGTTGGGCTGCTTCTTGTGTTCCCATCTCCTTCTTAACTTCTAGGGGTATCACCATCCAAACAGATGTCAGTCAGCTTCCAGGCTAATGTATTTTTATATGTCACTACATCCCATCTCTGTAGCTTTGCCAAGTGGCTCCTGCTGTTCCTGCTCCTATTTCCTCAGTTTATCTTCTGTCCTCAGCTTCCTTCTCTCCTGCATAAATTCACTGTCACAGCCATAACTGAAAGGCAGTGACATCCAGTAGTGCCCTAAGACACTATCTGTAATACCTAGGGATTGACTCAATTCTCTCACTTCAATAATTCACAAGATTTTAAATTTTTTTTGAGGTAGAGAGATTAAAAGTCGTGGAGGTATGATATAAAATAAAGCAAAGATGTTATAAAGAAAGATTGTGTCAGACTAATCTGTTAATCTCCTGAGATGGCAGCTGGTTTCCCAGGGAAAGGAAGTGCAGCAGATATTGTCTATCCTGACTTTCGGAAACTGCCACCAGGGAAAGTATATGTGAAGATTTGGATTAATAGAAGAATTTCAGAATTGATAGGAAACTAGCTAGAGAGGAAACAGATTACAGTGAAAGGGAACTGGGCCAAAGGGGACTTGACTCACCAATGATTTTTTGATGATGTCACAAAAATTGAGAGTGTGCCTGTGAAATCTGTCGTTGATTTTTTTTTTTTTAGAAGGTTAAATATGATGGCTCTGTATTGGCACAGTATTTTAATTATAAATGTCTGTCTTGCTCACTAGCTTTTCTATGACCTTGCTCATTGAGTTGCTTGTTCTGATGCTATGACAGCCTGCCATCACTTTCCAGCCATTGGAAGGTCCTTGGGTAGGACTGCACCAGGAAAATGAGCACACATGGATTTTTAGCAGAGACAGCCTTGCAACTGGATTATCTGCTGTCACAGTCCCACTCCTCACTAACTGTTTAAACAGAACAAATTTTAAGGGAGTTTTTACCCTATCTTGAGGAATTAAATTGAACACAATTATGAACCAGAAAGTAAGGAAAAAATATGCTTCTACATCATCTTAACCTACTACTGATTTTTCTAGTCTTTTCAGGATGAACAGAATAACTCATACAGGACAGAGCATTTTAAGTGAAGTGATTTAAGTAAAAAGGGTTTTGTTATGATGATAATGCTTCATTTTCTGTGCCCATCTGGATTCCTGCTTCCTATCTCTACAGTTTTGTGGGTTTATCTCATTCTTTAAAAGTAACAAGCCAACTTCATTTTATTTTATTTCAGTAAATTCATTCTCAGGAAGGGAAACAGACTGAAACCTGTGTGCTTAATGCTAACAGCACTAGCAGAACATAGGAACATGAAGTTGCTCTTCAGTATAGAAGGAAATCAAAAGTTCTCCTTGGGTCCAGATTAGGACCAAAATCAGTCAGGGTATTTTTTCCCAGTGGATATTATCTGCTTGCTTTATAAAACCTTTACTTGAGTAGAAGTGCTTTCCAGTGTGATCTGAAGCAAGTGTGAAAGGTGCAATGGCAGTCCTTGTGTGGAAAATACCTGGTGAACCAGCAAAAACACCTTGTCTTCCTTTACATCTTCTAGACCTAAAGGTAAATAATGTCGCAGCCCTGCAAGGCTAACCAAATGAGTACCAGCAAGCAAAACATGCAGAGAAAAAGGTGAATAAAAAAATGGATAGCTGTGATGAGGTCTCCATCTAAGAGGAAAGGTCACAGTTTCACGGGTAGGTGCACGTAGAGAAATATTACCGTAGGGCATAAGAGCTGTCAGAGTATCCAGAATCATCAAAGAACTTGAGATAAGGAATCAAGTGCAAAAGCTGGAAATGGTGTCTGCCTGCTCTTCTACTTTAATTATGTACCAGCTTTTAAAATCCCTTGTCTCTCAGTCTTCTCTGGTGTGCACTTTATTTAAAAGTTTAATATTATGACATTCACAGATTAATTCTGATTGTCCCTATATACAGTCCTGCCTGTTCCTGGGAAAGTCTAAAATCAAATTCTGTAGCACAGCTTAAAAGCAAAAATTGTTGGATTACCATACTGTTGTGTGCAATAAAAATATAGCATTATCTAGAGAAGTCTGTAGTTGATTAGAGCATAAATATCAAACACCCAGCTCATACCTCTGAGTATGTGAGTCCTGCATCATACAGAAACAAGGATCTCTGCTGAACAGTGTACTATTTCATTATTTTGGATTTGCTGTGATGAATAATATTAGATGCTATTGGCCTAGAAGGAATATTACTATAGTAACTAGCTCATGATTCATTTTTTAATGTTTTTGGGTTTGGTTTTTTTTTTTTTTTTTTTTCCCCTGTATTTCCTAAGGGATGCCTGTCTAGACTAAAAATGTTTAAACTAACCCATGGTAACAGTAATTAATTTTTTCCAGACTAGTGAAAATATGGGATGGATAAACAACAATACGTAGATACTGCTTTTTAAAAACACAGCAGGCTCATAACATTCTTGAAATTATGGGAGTATAGTTTTATTTTATTGTATTTGGCACTTTTTTATTAGTAGCTTTCTGTGTTGTTATTAATGCTGTTTAGTGACCTAAGGCTGGATTCCCACATCGACAACATTGTAACTCTAATGAAATCCTTAGACAAATAATATGTAAAATGTTACATGAGGATGAAAATATAAGCAGGGTTGGTTGATTTAAATAAAAGTAATGAGATTGGTTATTTATTTAAACCAGTAAAAAGGAAATCTTTCCATAAGTGTTATGTTAATATTTTATAGTTTGGATTTGTACATGTTTAATTCCTTATGATGATTCTTACGGGTCACCAGTCAACAGGCATTTGTTGACAAATATCATCTTCATTACGTTGCTTTATCAGCATAAGGTGGATGTGCTAGGTATGTGACAATTTATTGAGGCATATCTAGAGCTTAATGTGCATTTATTGCATCCTTGGTTTTATTATGGTAAAAGATGCTGGTGGTTTTGTTTTTAAATTAGATTGCTTCAAAAACTCATCATGTATGTTAAAGTGTGTTTGTCTGCAATTAGAATTCGTGGATACTCAGACTTCAGATAAGAAGTGTGGAGCTACCATTTTAAAGAATTATTTTTTAAGTAGCTAAACCTTAAGTATAAAAAAATATACTTAAATTTATTTAAGCAGATTTTATAGTTTATTTTATTCACTTAGAAATGTGAAATACTATCTGTAACAAGGAAATCAAAGAAGTCATTCATTCTCACCTGCTTCTTTTTCACAGAATAGAAAAGAAAACCATCATTTTATACTTTTTTAATTACTGGTAGAGTTTGCAGCTTGAGTAGAACCAGTCATTAAACTGAACTAACTGAATATATGGAAATGAAGAAAATATTCACCCTAGATTTGCAGAAAGCTGAAAAAAAGTGACTTCAGGGTTTTAGTTATTCCTGCATAACTGGCCTGTTCAGGCCCTAATGTGCAAGTGTTATCAATTTCAATGGCTTTGTTAGAAAACTTAATATCCAGTTTAAATGTTTAGGAACTGGGAGAAGGTTGTAGGATTTCTTCTGTGATAAACTGACTTTTATTCACCCTGAACCATACCCCATGATAGCCATGGTAACTTTCTGTAATAAAAACATGTGAGGACGGAGCTCTGCCAGCAGAACCACCAGTAGATTTACTTTCTGTCTTTTGTTGTCCATTTAAGTGATGGGAGGTTCAGAGGATCATGCAGTAGCATATGACATTTCATAAGGGTTCATAAATTATGCAGTCGGACTTGTTGGATTACAAAAGGCTGGAAGCAACAAGTGCTTCTTGCATTATAAATGAAATGGCTTCTTTACAGAGATGACATAGCTGTATTAATTGTGAGGAGTTATGATTAAAGGGATAGGCCTGTGCTTTTTAAGTTAATGATTAGAAGAAACTAATTTTTTTTAAGAAAATAATGCATCTTTTTAGTTTGCTCTGGGTTTACTGAAGTGCTTTGCTGGATGTATTCTAAACCATCCTCCTTTTCCAGCAATTTTAAGTGTTTTTTCCTCACACACTAGCTTAATGTCAAGGCAATAGAGGAATCCTGTGTCAAGGTTCACACTGAATATTAAAAATTATAATCACCTCCATGGACACAAAATTCAGCTTGTTCCCTGCTATATGACACTGGTCAGGCACCAGCTGGAGTGTGCTGTCATCCCTGAGTGTTGAAAAGCATTGGAGTAACTAATTGGAGGAATGACCCCTGAAATAAAAATGCTGTTATTGCATCTGCAAACATCTATGCAAGGCGCTTGAAACCACCCTGCTGATGCTGTGGCGTTTCCTCCCTTTCCCCCTGGTGAGGTTCCAAGGCTCCTGGAAGGCCCCTTTCACCTGCTTATGGTTCCTCACATACCCTGTGCTTGCTCTGGGGAGCAGCAGTTCTTAGGCTTTCCAGGGCAATGTCAGATTGATTTAGCATAGAAGTGCACAGGGATTTATCATCCCTGAGTAGGGATTTTAAGTTTGAGCTGACCATCAGTCTTAGGGGCATCTCTGAGTGACTGCTCCTTTCCAAGCACACATTGAAAAAAGAAAGTGAGGTGGTGGGCAAGATTTGGGAGCATGGAGGTCTTAATAAAAGGGTTCAAGAGCAGGTGGTGGGAGGTTGGGATGAAGGAGGATGGAGAAAACAGGTGAGAGGCCAGGGTTAGGGGAGAAAAGGGCATGAAATAGAAAGATAAGAAAAGCAGGGAATTGGAAGTGAAGCAATCTTTCATCCTTTTGAATGATAGTTGCCTCTCTTGGAGCCTCTTGCCCTTTGTGCAGGGCTTGCCTGTTGATTGTTTTATTGCTGATGGGTGATTGTGGTGCTCGTGAGCTGCGTTGCAGACTGATTTTCTTCTTTTTCTGCTATGACACTCTTGGGTTATTTGAAGGAGAACAAAGCTTAATGGTGTTCTTAATTTTATAGATCAGTTTGCGGCTTAAGCAAAGAACCCACTCCCTGGAGGTATAACTTACTGTTCTGTTTCACCCACAAAGTAATTTGAACTTCTACCTTTCTTCCAGTGGCTTGTTAGGCTGCCCGGGATAAGGCTCAGCTGAGTGAGGAGGAATATCCAACAGCTCTGGGAGTTGGGAGTATGTTCTGCAAGGATAGGAAAAGAGGTTGTGATCCACATCTTAAACAGGGTAGGGTTTCACAAAGCTGCTGAAGTCTCAGGGAAGCTTAAGCATTAGTGACCCTTAAGGGATTAAAGAGAGTTTAGAATTTAGCAGACATTTCACTAATGAAATCACAGGTTTAAAATTTCATTTCATTGCCAAGGCTAGATGCTAATCGAAGCACATCCTTCCTTTTCTTGTTACAAGGGTATTTGGATACTTCAATTAACATCATTGACATGAAGGAAGCATAAACAGCCAAAGGCACAAAATGCCGTGCCTGTGTGGCTTTCACAGAAACAGGTCAGAAATTCTTGAAGGGATAAAAATGTCTTTTCCTTTGTATGAGACAAGCAGGCTCTCAGCATGTTTGCACTTGTGGCCCTTCTGCTTTATATTTCTGCCTAATTTGGCTTTTTACTGAGAGCTGGCCTGAGTGAACCTGTTCCTGTGGTGTTTACAGGCTTCTTAGAAAATGTGCATGCAGGCAGACTGGTCATGCCACATGCTGCAAAGCCTCTGCCTCCCTCTACCCCCAGCTGAGATAGAAAGGGCTGGCTGATTTAGTGAACCCAAATGTAGGTGTTGCTGTACGAGAAGCCAATTCTTCATCATACTGAAGATAAATACTGAAAATGGTCTATGTCTTTAATATTATTGAACATTACATGTCACTTTTCCTTCACTGTGTGTATGTAACAAACTGGAACGAGTGATGTCTCTGTTCAAGAATGAGTGCAGCCATTTCTGAGCTAAGATGCATCAGCAGTGTGTCAGTGAAATGCTATAGAGCAGTTTCAGAGACAAAGAAGTCCATTGAATCTAGATTAGAAATCACCTCGCCTGCACCATGAATTTACAAGGAGCTATAAGATATGGAGGTGAGGGAGGAGGAAAATACAGAAAACAAAAGAGGAGACTGAGGGAAAAAGATACAGACAAATAGAGAATGACAGGAAGAGCTGTGGGATTCTTCCTCTTGCCTTTTTTCAGGCATGTCTGAAGTTCAGTTGTGGCTATCACAGTTTCTTGTCATCACAAATATGTAATTTGCCCCTGGCTTCTGGTATTTCAGACTTTTCATCAGGGACAAGATGAA
Organism: Merops nubicus; assembly: GCF_000691845.1. Lineage (NCBI taxonomy): Eukaryota > Metazoa > Chordata > Aves > Coraciiformes > Meropidae > Merops > Merops nubicus. The sequence continues at coordinate 37,969 of NW_008595488.1, forward strand.
TCATTGTATGTTTGAGAACACATAATGCAGAATTCTAGAAATACAGTCTGTTCAAATGAATTATAATGGTACATTTTACACCCCAAAGTAGTCATTGCTTATTTTTCAGTCTTCTGATTAATTTGACATAATTTTTATCTGACTGGCAATATGTTTTGCCAATGACTAGGCCCAACAAAAATGATACCACCACCAGCAGGAAGATGAACCAATACACAGACTGTATTGTAGACAAGAAGGACATTCCATGAATGATCACTGGGGGTACAAACAGATCAATCAGCTGGTACATAATTGACACCACCCCCAACGATCTCACAAAGGATGTGACTCGGCCCACAACAGGTGGTACAAACAGAGACCCGAGGCTGCCCACAGTTGGCATGGGAAACAGCCAGACCAGCAAGCTGAACACATAAGAGAAAGGTGCCCACATAGTGACTCTCACCCGATCAGCCCGCGTTTGGAAAGGTCTTGAGCAGACTGGGGCCCAGCTCCAGGGAGAGTCAGGAGGTCTGCCCTGAACCAGGAAGCTCTGTGGAGTGCACTCCACAGACAGACGCTCCTGCCTCCCTGCCAGTCGTCCCCGCTCACCTGACCTTTGTCAGCTCAATGCGGGACCCCTGGGGCTCATTTCCCTTCTGGCTCTCCCTGCAGGGCCGGCCGCACCCTGGGGGGAAGCTATAAGGCAAACTCACCACCTCTTTGTGAAGGGCTGTGGGAATCACCCATATGTCAACCTTAATTCGGAGGCTCAGGGTTCAGAACCCAGCATTTCACATTACCAAGTAATTTAGACAAAATAGGAACCTATATAAACTGCTTGTATTTTATCCAGGTTAAAAGCATTGCTATTTTATGACAACTTCTTGTAAGCAGTAGAATTATGGTAAATACCACAAGCAAAATATATTCTTTATCAACTGCATGTTTTACTGGTGATGATGACCTCATTAACCTTATCAGAAGGTATTATTGTTCATTGTGCTTCACACAACATCTCTTAAAGTTGCCATGATACAGAAGGCCTGCAACTTAGACTAAATATTAAGCTATTTTGAGTACTGAAATAGTCAGCTCCAGTAGTAATTGTGTAGTCGTTACTTTAGGGATTTAAAGCCATACAATACCATCCCATAAAATTGTTGCTAGTGATGCAGTATTGATTGTGATGATGGCTGCTGAGCTTACTAAATTTTTACTATATAGGTAACATGAAAATTTACTGCTTTATTTGACAAGTGTGAGGTATAGTTTTTACTAGTAGGTGCTGATGATTCCCCCTTCCCTCTTTGTAACCATAAGAAAAAGTCTAGTAGTCAAAGGAAAATTTCTTTCTTTTCCCCAAAGACTCATTGAAGGGTTTATAGAGAAACAGAATCCATTGTAGTTCTAAGTTTTATTTTATCTTATCTGATATACTCTTTCCTGCAGGATAACACCTTTCTATTATAACAAAAATATTGGCCTTCCCATTTATGCAATTTTAACAGTTCTCTCCACAGACTTAACCTGAGGGTCTGGCTGAAAACCCTTTTGGCTGGTTTCATTCAGGTTCTAAAGGGACCAAAGCAAAACACGTCCCACCCGTAATATGACATTACTCCTGCCGTTATAATAATACTGTATCACAACTTTAAGCAGCTGCTCTTAAATGCATAGGTCTGAAAAAGGAAAGAAAAAAAAATCACAAGAAAAAAAAAAGACTTAATTTACCACGCTGCAGCTCATGGGGAACATGTATTTACTCTTTTTTGATAGGGTGGAGCTTAACTAGATGAGAGTATATGAGAAAGATTATTATGCAAATGATCCAAGTCTGATATCTTTAAGGACAACTGGAGAATGGCAATTTTCAGGGATGTTTCAGCATTGTTGTTCTTGAATATTGAATACTAAGTCTGATGCTTCATTTGGGAAAGACTGACGAACTAAGCTCTCCGCTAAATAAGCTGTTGAAATACTCAGCACACCTCTCGTGCAAGTGAGGAGGAATCCCAGTGAAAATCAAACCAGTTCCTGGCTTTTCCAGAGTGTTATGGTCCCCTCAGAAAACCCGTGCTGCCCTCTGTGCACTGGGAGAGCCTCAGCACAGTGGCCAGCCTCTGTACGCCTCCCTCGCACATCCCCTCTCCTCTTTCTCAGCCAAAGCACAGGAGGAAGGGGCACAGTGCTGGCTTCACTGCTTTGTGCCTGGAAACTTCAAAAAGATGCTTGCCACACGAGTAACTTCCACTGATTTTAGTAGGACTAAGATTTGGGCCAAGCCTGCTGTTGATATCAATGGAAATCTTTTGATGGGGCTGGGGTTTGGTTTGCTTTGCCATTATGATCTTACCAGGAGAAGTTACCATATTGCATGTGTAATCTGCCTAACTGACTGTTCCCTGAGGCTTTTTCCTTCTTCCTTGCTTCAGGGACAAGCAATGGAAATGTGGCATGGAAGCAGTGATCCTGTGCTGATTCCATGTGTCATCTCTTATCCAGTAGCTGAACAACATCTGGATACTGGCTTTGTACAAACTACAGGCCACATGATTCAATTTTTCCATTTGTGTTCTAGTTCCTTCTTGGGAATTCCCTTTGTGGATAGACTTGTTTGCTCACAAACTGCTCTTGAGAAAAAGAACCTCAGAGATTGACTTACTGCGAAATGATCCCTAGGAGGATTGAAAATCTTTGCCTGTGAAAGGTCACCAGAAAAGTGGTGGCAGGGTCACAGAATTAGGCTGCACCAGGGAAAAAAAACATTCTTGCCTTCTGTCTTGGGTTTTGTGCTAACAATCCCAAAATCTCTACCTTTGCATATTTGACTTAATGAAAAGTGAGAAATGAGCTTGGCTCTTTTTTTTTTTTTATCAGGCAAATTGTATGTGACCTCAGCACCTGCCTTTTTTCTGCTCTTGTCGAGGCATGGTAGTAGGCAGTTGTGTACTCTTCCCTGATGCAGCTAGTAAGAAAGGACACATATTTTAAGGTGGGTTATAATATTCCTTGCCTGACTGCAAATTCTGAGATTACTGAAGTAACAACATTACACTAAATGTCACATTATCCCTTGGCTTAATGGAAAATAAATAAGATCATCACTGACTTTAATGAAGGATGTGGATTTGCTGCCTGAAGCATAAGAAGCTTCTTTTAAGCCTCCAGTAGAAATGGACAGCCCTTCTCTATAATTAATTATTGCCTACATTGTGCAATCCCATGAACATAATGACTGTATTTCCCCTCGTTCTTCATGTTAGCAACTGAGAGTCCTGGGCAATTTGCACTGGAGGTCTTGAGATGAGCAGGCAGATGAGTGGGCGAGAAGTTCAGAGATTTGTTTGACTTGGCTACTGCACTGACCCTTCAATTCTCATGATAGACTTCACTGAACAGAGGAGTAAAACTGCAGAAGAGCAAGTGCTCTACTGCTCTTCTGCTGCTTCAGCATTGCAAAGAGAGGGGACATTACAGAGTCTCTTTAGGTGAAGTGCCCCAGGTATTGGAGCAGAGGGACAAAAGCTTGGTGTAGGAATGGCTTTCTCCAGCATGCATGCCATGTAGTTATTCAGGCTGGGTTCTGGCCATCAGGTCACCTTCTGGAAGTTGTAGCTTGGTGGGGGAGTTGAATGCAGTGACCCAGCCTCGGAGAAAACCAACCATGTATGAAGTAAGGAGAGTGCAATCCTCTCTGGTGCCCCCACGGTGTGTCCTGCCTCTGCTGGCAGGCAACGGGGCATGCAACACTGGCTCCGTGTGTGCTGCTGCCCTTCTCCACTCAGCCAGCGGCCTGAAGGAAGAAAGTCAGTGTTCAAATGCAAGAGCCCTTGGCCACCTTCAGTGCTTTCCATTTGGTTGCCACAGCATCACACCAAGTCAGTCAGTGGTGGGAACGATGTGGCCTCAGGAAAAAGATGTATTTTGAGAAGTCTTCCACTGTCATATCTTCCTCCCCTCTGACTGTACCACGGAGGTACTTCATCCTTATCATGCAGGAAGTAGCTGAGGCTCTCTGATCCTATTCTTTTAAAATCAAAACATTAAAGCTACAATATGATGATTTTCAAATTTTCCAAGTATCCCTCCCACTGGTATTAATTGCCACCCTGCTGTTCCTGTTGCTAAAGCTATTTGCTCTTTCAGTATGCAGTACTTGTTTGGTGCTGCACTAAACCTTTGTTGCTTTGCAGTAAAAAAAGCTTCAGTTTATGCAAATGACATTAAAATGAGTTTGGTGAAGTGATAAACAGTCACATTTTATGATTGCAGCTGTTGGGGTTTTGTTTGTTATTTTACAGTTAATTTTGTGGAAGTAAAGGGCTTTACAAAGTCTCTTCTGGTGCCAACGCAGTAATACAGCACTCTCATAACCGTGTTTTAAGAATTTGGTGGGGCTACCAAGCCAACATCATAGCAGGATCACATAACATCCAACATCACAGTGTCCCTTTTCTCTGTGATAGAACTCCCTCCCTGCACCTAGCAGCTCGTCTTCTGTTCTAGTTACTATGTCTTTGGATGAAAGTTAGGTTTCATGCTTCTAACACATTATTATTATTTCCAGTGACTGTACTAGACCTCCAAAAACTCATAGTCCCCAAGAGTAATTACAGATATATTACTGTGCAATCTCCACTGCTAGGTTGGGTCAAGTGCTTTATTTTTATCCAAGTCAGCTACTGGGCAGTGTGGTTGACTTTGTTTTCTCAGGAGCTGCATGACAACACAAGAGTATTTGTGTCACCTGAGCTGTAGCTGGAAGTTGGTCTTCTCCTGTGTCTGGAGTACCTAGCAGCTAAGTAGGATGGCTAGTGGTCATTAATAGAGGACATGAGGAGCCCATGGAGGCTAAACATCAAATTAAAAAACCTAGGAAAAAAAGCACAACTGTGGCTGCATGAGGAGTAAAGGAACACAGTTTGATTTTATCTTTGTCTGACATAGGGTTTGATGACCTACATGCTTGTGCTGATCCTGGAGCTCCTGACCATGGATACAAGACACCCAGTGCAGGTGTTTTCTTTGAAAGTGTGGTAGTCCGGTTTCATTGCCAAGAAGGATACAGGCTTAATGGTACTTCAAAAAAAATTTGTGTGAGACATTTTAATGGCTCCCTGAGCTGGAAACCAAGTGATAAACCTGTGTGCCTACAAGAAGGTAAGTCATTTTTCTTAAAGCAGTTCACCAGTGTCCGTTCTCCTCACTTGTACACGTACTATGTCTGTGTGTCTCAGTGTAAACCACAAAAGTCCATTTCACCTTTCCTTAGAGGATACATGCTTCAGTTTCCCATCCATCCCATCCATAATTCCTATTTTTGACTTAAATTTACACCATGAGAGGTCGTGTGTTTGTACACACATGTGTTGAAAGGGACATAAAGAAACCTGAAGAAAAAAAGATAACATATTTCTACTTTTAACTAGTTACAAATTGATGCAGAGAGAAAAAGCAACCTCTAGTATAAGTAAACTGTTTGTAAGTATTAAACCTGCACATTTAATACTCTTTTCTACAATATTTTACTAGGAAAAGATAATGAGTTTACAATGCCACTGATCCTGCTAATCAGAAGTTTTAAACAATTATATTTTATGACATGTGCATGATTCAAGTAGGAAATTGAATACATATGGACTGCAGAAGTTTAGAGTTACAGGAGCAGTTTACTCTGAAATGATTCAGACTATCATGGCATAAACAGATTTGGTTTTATTGTACTGCATTTTTGAAACAGTATTCCATTTTAATATAATTAGCATGTCAAATTACTTTCATCATCTAGGAGTTAGATAAAGGCAGGATTAATATGAATATCCTAAGTGTAAATTTTGGCCGAAATACATCCAAGCAGCACAAATGATTTATTTCACCAAGTGCAATAAAGATATAAATTGTTCTTTTTGTTGATTTATTTCTTGTCAACAGAGCTATTAAAATCAACAGATCTGAAAAGCATTAGTTAAATCAAGTGTGTACATTTTAGTGTTGTGACTTCTCCACTGAAGTCATTAGCTATTGTCTCATTGTCTTCAGGGTGGAGCAAAATAAATTCTATTTCAGGATGTCTTCCATCATTTAAAATCAGATAAATATATGGATTTCATTCAAAAGCAGTTGAAGATTTATGTGGCTCATAAACACACTTACCAGATAGGATCATGCATCACTCGGCATGTATAAAAACTGCGTGTACTTGTTTATGCTGATGGGTGGTTGGGTATGAGAAAGGACATACCACAAGAGGAGTAAGCAGGGCTGGTGTAGGAGGACCATGCTTAGGAGATACATGTGAAGGAAACAACCCTAAAGTGGTCTGTGTGACAGTGGTGCATGAGATATTGGAGAGAGTAGCCAGAGGCAGCTGCTAAGTAGCCTAGGGCCTTTCAGGTAGTTGCCCTTTTGGCACGATAAGTCTTGATAATATATTGCCTCCTGGACATGTGTGAGGCCACAGACTACAGAGTGTGAGGAGCACAGTCATGAGCTGTCCCATGGCATACACTGAAATGGCAGCTGATGTGTAGAACATAAAGGCAGTGGGGGCCAACAACTCCTGGTCATAATGGTGACACAGGTCAGCATCAAAGAAATAGCTTGATGCCTTTAAAAATAATGAATGTATGAAAATTACACCCTCTCCTGTTACAGCCACCTTTCATAAATGGCCTTCCTCTCATCTCACGGTTATTTAAGAAAAAATACATGTACAGTGACAGCAGCATATGTCTAAGTTGGGTATTTGAACTGCCAGAAAAAGCTATAATGCTTGGCAAAACTGTTTTCTTAACCGCTTCAGGTAGCTCCTAGGAATTTTGATGTGCATCTCTGAAATAGTACCTGTATCATTTAATGCAGTTGCTAAAATAAACATTAACATGTTTTATTGAATATTCAAACCTCTTCCCAGCCCTCACAGTCCAGTGGAAATCTGTGAAGTTGCTGATCACAGTGCCATCAACAGCAAAACTGCCACCGGTGTCAGTTGATCAACACTCCAGCCAACTGTTTTAAAAAACAAACTAAATTGGAAGATGAGAATGTGATGGAAGATGTGACAACAGTTGCTTAAGAGATAATCATTACTTTACAGCACAGAACACTTAAAAAGGATTGCTAGCCAATGCTCTGATCAAGCAAAGCACTTAAGCTTGAGCATAACTGTAATTATGTGATTAGTCTTGTGAAAGTTCTGTGCTCAGAATTAGGCATATACAAAAATGCTTTTTATTATTTGGAAGCGTAGGACTCTGATTTAGGATTTAGTGAAGCAAGTGCCTAAGTACTTTCCTGATTAACAGTACAATAATACCTTGGGTATTATTAAAACAATCCTAGGGTTTAGCAACAGGAAAAAAAAAATTAGATGACAGAATTCATTCTTCTTCCCAACTCACAATACAACCACTGATTCAGCAGAAACACTAAGCAAAGGTTCAGTGGCAATCCATGAGACTTAAGCATTTGCTTAAGTGCTTTCCAGAGTGATCCTTCTGTGTATGGGGAGCAGACTCAAAAGAGAAAGGGATGACAGAGAGGTGGGCTGCATAGGAACATGGCACATCTGGAGAACAGTTAAGGAGGAATTATAGCAGGGTTTGTAATTCTCAGCTCTCTAATGACATACATAAAATTCCTCCCTGCAGAAATTCTGTCATGATATAGAAAAGGAAATCTGAAATTTGTAGCAACTATTGAAGAAGGAAGAAGTTATGTTTTACCATTCATTATTAGCTATCACAAGGCAAAATAAGATTTATGTTGCATTTACCCATTTAAGGGAGGGGCTGACTGCCACATGTGCCATGATATGCTATTCACACCTCATCCCAGTATATGTAGATGATGTATTGTCAGCTGAGCTTGAACAGTAAAAATGCTCAACATTTTGAGTTCATCTCAAGTTAATCTCAGCAGTTTGGATTCAGCTAAGGATGGTTAATTATAATTTTATATCTCTATGTTATGTACATTTAATTGTTGTTAGGTGTTTACTAGAACAATCTCTAACCACAAACAAATGCTATCTACCTAAGGAAGTAAAGCAACCTGTTTCAGAATTGATTTTAAGAGTAATACATTTGCCTGGAGCTCTTCATCCAATCAATTTGATTTTATAGTTCTGTCATTTCTCATTAAGAGGCAAGACATTTTAAGTGTCAGTACGAGAATGAAGTTGTGTGACCAGGTGCCCAGTAAATGCCCTGTCAAAAATCTGTGTGCTTAGAGTTATGTTCCTGTGTTGATCTACAGCATGTTGTAAGTGCAACTTCCATCAATTCTAATACGCACATAAGTTCCAAAGCTCTAAGGCTGGAATTTTGTATTTACTGTTTAAGAGCAATATGTCATGTTGTTCACACTTTAATCTTCTCCCACTGTGATAATGTGGCTGCTGAGCCTGTTGCCCTACTTGGAACAAATGTTACCTTTTTCCTATGAGATTGAATCTAAATTTACAGTCCACATGGAGATGGCAACCCAAGAGAAGAGCTTCCCTCCCAGTGCTTCTGCAGGCAGATGCCTTCGAGATGTCCTCAGTGCCTCATTCTCCCACTGACAGGGATGATAAACCTGCAGTGAGATTAGTGGACTAGTACAGTTTGGCTACAGTTTTCCTGTATGACATTTAGCACTCATTTCTCTTTGCCTTTGTCCCTGGATCTGTGAGATGACTGAAACATTTTTATTTCTCCATCTCTTATCTGTCTCACTCAGTGTTTGGTGATTCTTAAATCTGGTTAAAAGCACTCTGTGAAGTTTGTAACCTGTGCTTAGTACAATGGCCACAGACCTTAGACAAAGTCTCTGTGTACTGTTGTAAAACAAGCAAAAACAATAAAGAGAAAGTGTTATTTAATATGCACTGAAATAGTGTTTGCCATCCATCAGACTGCCTTACAGTACTATGGATTTAACACTAGCAAAGAAACCAGAAAATATTGATCTTAAATGTTTGCTTTTAAGAGGACAAGGTCCAGATGAGCTGTCCCTGCATTCAACCCATTCTTCCTTATGTTCCTTTCATCCTTCCTTCGTGTTCCTCTCCATTCCAGCCTGTCAAAGTTGTGGCTAGATGTGGTCGAGGTTAATTCAGAGATCACTCCACAGTGAGCTACATAGGAGCTCTGGACCTCTGCATTTGAGTTTACATACAGACTAGCAAACAAAATAGTGCCAGAGCATGGGTCAGGTCACTGCTCTGCAACTGCACATACTGTTATGGCGTTGGAAAGTTCCCTGACATGGGTTTGGCTAATGTCAAGTAGTACTCCCCAAGCACCTTCATGATTAGCATGGACCTGGGACAATTTTTAGAGGGTAAAGATCATGTTTTCCTTCTGAGTTGCTTTTATGGCCTAGGTACTCTTGCAAGGAGGGAGGGTGGTCATCCCTCCCCATGTGCTGGAAGAAATAGTTCTGAGAGGTGATGCATGTTTTGCAGATAAATAGGCCACTATAACTATAGTGTTTAACAAGACTTACTCCTCAGACCAATCTTCCTGTGATGGGGGGCATACTTGGTTTGCTAAACCCAAGGACTCCTATTCCGCAAAGTTGCATCATCATGAAAGTTAGGTGCAGATGAGCCCTTGCAGCTGGCAGGCTGTCAGGCAGCCTGCTGCACCCCACCTCTTTGTGTCTCTGTAAGATAAGAAATGTGTTCCTAACCAAGGTGTTCTTTTGGCTGACCCATTTTAATATTTGCATGGTAGATATTAGATGATCATGTAAAACTGCCAGAGAGGAGTGTAAGTCATAGCCATTGCTGTTCGATGCTGGTTGAGGACCATGCATGCTCTTAAATGGTTTAGCAGCTCCCACAGATTTGCTGAGAAGTCCTTAAAATAAAGCAGTTTATTTTCTAGGACAGGACATTTTAAAACCCAGCCACTTATTCTCAGCTTTTCCGTGTGGAAGTTGTGCCAGCTAATCCAGTTGTTTGCAGAGAGACAACTACTGCAATTTATGCCTGACTAAGTGCTAAACAATACAAATGCAGCCAGTGGGAAAGCATTTGCTTGCAAGGCATCAAGAAAAAGATCTGTAATACTGTGGTCCATTGGTCTCACATTTAGCCAGGGCTTGTAATGGGCCTGTTATCAAAGTCAGCCAGGATGTCGCAGGCGATACAGTGAGCAACTCCTCGCTGTTCTCTGCCAGCATCTAGCCGATTAAAATGATTCAATCTGTAGCTGTTACTTGGAATAATGGGGATGAAGTCGCTGTAATAGATCATTGTTACAGAATCAGTTTCCCCCACTTTGCAAGTGAAATCTCATCTCTTTCATTTGTGTAGCGACAGAAAGCTGTTATGCCAAGAGAGTGAGCTGTTCATTGACATTATCTTCTGCCATCCATCTCTGGCTTGGCCATGGAGCAGGATCCCCATCTATCTCATCCCATCCTCGGGGTTGCCCACAGGAACCTCTTTGTGACAGCATTCTTGGCTTAGCATCAGGGATTTCTTATGGGGCATCCTCTGCTGTCTCCTTTGCTGACTAACTTGCCAGACAGAGAGAGAGAGAGAAAGTTGTCCAGTCTTTGAAGGTCATGTCTGCATCCTCAGACCAATGCATTTATAACCTTCTGTTTGAGTACACATACTCCTCGACTTGGGCATTTATAAACGAATAAATTCTAGTAAAATGTCTTGCTGCAGGTTCTCAGACCACCTGGCAGACTGCCAGCCCTTTCTGTTACAGGCAGCAGGAGGTTCCTGCAGCAGCAGCAGCCAAGCAGCTACAAGTAACAAGAGAATTTTTGACTAATAATATGTCCAGGCCCCACACTAAAAGTTAGCCAAGTACAAAGTTAGAAAACATTTCTTTAATGGGAAGGTACCAGGCAAAATGTGTTTTAACTAGAGAAGCAACACACTTCCACTTCATATTAGTAAAATTTAGTGACGGAGTCTCAGAATAATAGATCCCCTTGTTTGCCTAAATAAATAAATACGTTATGAAATTAATTTGCTTTTAGTCATTTGTGTTCCTATGCTAAATGACAGTTTATCTTGCTTCTAGTTGTGCTTCTAAGCAAACAAGCAAGCTCTTGCGATTGCTTTTTGCATGCTCACAACTAATTGCTAAATACAATTTTAGAGTTGCCTCTTCCTCTTTAGCAAGAATTACCCATGAAAATGGCAGAAACTTTTTTATGCAAATGTCAAGGGACTTCTGAAATGTCTCTTTTTGATAAATATTACATTTCTTAATGGAGATAATTGTCTTTCATAATAGAAGCATTGGGGGGGGAAAAAAAACAGCATAAAAAAACAGGCTTAGAATTTTTTTACAGTATTATTTTTACTAGAAATAATTTGTGAGTTTTGATGTCTGGAAAGTCTTATCACCATGTCTATCATGTATTGACTGCTGGCAGACAAATGGATAATTTTGATTATATTTTTCCAATATTTAGTCTTTTCCTCTCTTCTCTTTACTCTCACTTTGCATTTATGAGGAGGATGAACTTGAAGTCACATGGACTATTCCTTCATATTCTCCTGGCTTATCTTAACTATTCAGTATTAGCAGAGGGATTTTTACCCTGCCTCACCCTTTCCTTCTGTTTCCCACAACATCTTTAAATTTTTAGTCTTCTGGGGTTTATTTTATATTTTGTTGTCTTTGGCACTGGTATACAGAGTGAGGTATAAGGCTGTTTGAGGCATGTACACAGATAACAGCTCATGCCTGTGTATCACTGGAGGTTTGCAGTCATTTCCCTTGTTGAGAGTCTTCTACAAGCACTTGAGATGCTGCTCAGGGCCTTAAAAATCACCCTTTAAAAGCATATGAATTCAGGCACATAAAATTACCTGACTGAAAATAGAATCAATGAAAGCAAAGTGAAGACATTCTCATAATGAACTCTGTGGAATGAGCTAGATAAACCCTTGTAAATGTAGCTGATTTTCATCTGTCTCTCTGCTAAAACTGCAGTTTTTCTGTGTTCCTCATACCATATCTGTATTTTATCTTTCCTTTTGTCCTGTCCTTAATGCTGTTTAAGAATCTCTCTTCAGAAGGGACTTCGGGGTAGTCAGACTGCGTGGTGTAATTTGCATACATGATGAATGGAAGGACAAAATTAAAAGCAGTCTTCCTAAATGCTCTTAATTTTGTTTGCTTGAAAAAGTCTGGGGGAATGATCTATTATTTGTACCATGTCAGCTTCTACTAAAGTGCTATGGACTTAGTAAGTGATGGTTAACTGAAGAACGGACATACTTACTGAAATGCATGTATTTTCCAAATGGTTTAAGCAGAGCACTTACATTAACTGAATACTTTTGTTTAAGAGCTTGATTACTGAATAGCTAGTCATATTTTTTTAATTAAGTTACTATTTTTTTTCTTCATGAAGTCACAGATTGCCTTGTTCCACATGTTGAAGATGCAGAGATTCATAACAAGACATACAGGACTGGCGATAAATTAATAATCAGCTGTCATGAAGGATTCCAGATCCGTTACCCTGACTTAGACAACATGATTTCAATATGTCAAGACGATGGAACATGGGATAATCTGCCCATTTGTCAAGGTTTAGTACACCAGCACATCCTGTTCTATAGCTCATGCACCTTGTGATAGTTTGCCAATATTTTATTTTGTGGTTGTAAGGATGTTAGTGAACGGATAAGCTCCGCTGTACAGTATTTAAATAGTGCTTCTGTTAAGATTTTTTTTTATTTCTCTTCCCTGTTGGTCACTACAGAAAAGAAGACGCCACTTTCTGAACATACCCATACTTAAAATGCTACTTTAAATATTGGTTTTTGTTTGCTAGTCTAAAATCTGACATAGATACATTGCATTTAAAAAAAAAAAATCAGGGCTCAATTAGTCAGAAGTTAAACAGAAGATCTGGTGTGCAACTGATGCTTTTGCACTGATTAATTTCTAGAAAGATTTAAGCTTCTAACTGCAATTTACCTTTCTTTGACTTGTGCAGTGGACAGGGGTAGGGTAGAGGAGAGAAGCTGGAACCTGCTTCTGTCAGAGTTTTCAGCAGAGTTGTTGATCAGGTTCACAGTCCATTAAACCTATAGGTATTGATTGAAAATTCAGAGTGTGCACAGGAATGATTTTGGCCAGAAAAGCCATTAACTGTAGATCTAGTAGTATTAGTAGCCTGGGATCTCAGTTTCACTTAGACTGTGAGAAATGGCTGGGGGATAAGCCAGCTTTAGTGAATGGAAATTCAATAACCCTTGGCTGCTATTACCTTTAAATGTAAAGGTAACGTGTTAGTACCATTGACTTGGTTTTAACCAGCTCAAGTCTTGGTAACGGGCTTGACCAGCTGAACAGCACTGAGAGATTTTAACTCTCTGTGCTATGGAGAAGACCAAGTTAGTACCAACTTTCCTCAAGCCTATCTGTCATCTCCTAAAGTTGACAGTTCTCTGTAGGCAGTTAATTACACCATCACATCACATCTATTTGCAGAATCAGGCCAGGCAGGAAGGGGACCTGGGACACTTCTCAGAATTGGCGGTGGCAGGGTGAGACACAAAAGTCAGAAGTTACTGGAGCTTAGTTTGTATGGACCCTCAGAGTTAAGAACCTCAATTTGGGGCACATCCAACTGTCCCTCAAGGTCTTGTCTTAGACTGTGGCACAGATGTGTAGAAATTTAGGCATTTTACAGGGTTAGCTCAGTGGTTTAGATGCACACATTTTATCTGAATAGGCCTAACAGAAAAGGGGACTTTTCACAAACCCATGAAAAGTGGAGAGTAGTTTTGGGGTATCTGATCAGCAATGGTATCATGTGTGTCAGTATGAAGTATACAGCCTATTTCTGAGAGTGGGTGCACCTCACATCTAATTCAAGTAGATTAAGAATCTTGCAGCTACAGGAGCTGAATACTCAAAAGATTAATTTGCAGGTACTTTATTTGCCAATGATGCAGGTGGGAATTTTGCGACAGCCAGTATTAACTGGGTAAGCAACAGTATCCCAGATAGCCCCTGGCTTGTTACTTTGTTCTGTTGCTGTATTTATACTATGAAACCAAATCAAGTGTTGATACTCAATATTTGATATTAACTGCTTGTCAAAATACAAGCAGGGCTACTAAAAGTTAAGAAACCAATTGCACAAGAGCCAAGTGCTGTACCTACCAGACAGGCAGAGACTAAACAATTCAGATTCAAGTATCTGCCATATTTTGCCAAATTCTGTAAGCCTGTTCCAAAATTGCCTCCAGAACTTCCTTTTTGCTGTGTCAAGCACTAATAATATCAAAGGCACTTGTCCACTTGCATTACATGGGCTGTCAATTACATTTCTATGGCTCTTTGATTACAACAGGCAGGGGAGTCTCATGACACTAAGATGGCCTTTTTTTTTCTGACAGCAGTGGGAAAGGATTGTAGAGTGTTTAAGAATCCAACCTCAAACTGTTTTTGCCATGAGATAATAATGATAATTACTGATCTGAAATGATGTGAATTACTTAGCAAAAATGTGTCAAAATCAAGTTTTCAAGCAGCTTGAGAAATTTGGAGACCTAGGGATTCTCACAAACACTTGGCTTTCATGCAAATTTAAGTAAATCTCTGTCCTGCATTATGAAGAACCCAACGAGCATTAAAATTCTGAGCCAGCAGGACAAAATTTTCCCTGATACAGTTCAGAGAAGAGTAAACTTGGTCTTATTGAGGCAGTCAGTGCTCTTTCTGTCCCACTGGAGGCTGCTTCTAGCATCCTGCTCAGTGGGCTGCTCACTTTGCAGGAACCAATGTGTTATGTGTGGGGCATACTTGATCAGGGGCACAAGCAGTACCCAATAGATAGGATGCTTGAAGCTTTATTTGAGCAGGGAGATAACCAGCGAGTAAAACAGCTTTTATAGTAAGTACAGTGTGCTGTAAAAAGCTTTCAAGCTCTTTCTGTCGTGGAAATAACCATTTGAAGGGCTGTTGAGATGCTTTTTTTTTTTTTTAGTTGTTAGCATCTTATAAGACGTTCTCAGTCTGATTTTAGTTTCCCCCTTAGGCATAAAATTATGAGAGTCCTATGAACATCCTTCACAAATTCCTAGCAGTGGCAAGAGAATTATTTATGGATTGCCACAATGCAGCTCCTGTTAGTCTCATAGCTTTCTAATACTATTTTTCATTCCCTGATTACTAATCATCTTCCCTCCGCATTACTGCAAATTAAAAAATCAACAGTATTAAGTATTACCGAGAGGGTCATTTCTAAGACCATAAGGATTTTTCTTTTTCCTCTAGTGCTAACTCTTATCTAAATACCAGCTCAAACCAGACTCTGAAAGTATGTGAATGACACATTATAAAGTCATGTCATCTTTCCTACACCAAATATGGTTGGTGGCCATTTAACAGGCACTGCTCAGTACCATCCATGGTACAAATCCCTCAGAAGTGATTCCAGAAGTAGAACGTAGCCTCTGATTACAGTTACAATTTCTGGTGATAACAGGTACCTTAACTTTTTGATAACCTAATCTAAAACCTCATTCCGTGTTTATCATGTGACTGCTCATAGGAAGTCACGTCCCTTTAGACTTTCTCAGACTGGAATTTCAAAATCATTAATTCTGCCTGCAAATCCTTTACAGTTTGTGTGCACTTTGTCACAGGAGCAGTTTTAATATTAAAGATGTGCCTGTCAGTTTTAAGAGGAGGAATAAAACTCATGGTTTATATGAATGACAATCTGTATTTATTAAAGAATCTACCTTGAAAAGAAATTGCCATCTGCTAAACCAGCAAATGTTTGTGAAACAAAATACTGTCATTTTCAGTAAACCTTTCCTTCATTTGCTGAGTGAATCCCACGCTAGCAAAGCATGTGGGCTAAACAACAAAAGGGATTGAAACAGGATAATGAGGCATATGTATCTGAGGGAGATCATGCAGACAATGCCATTCATAATAGAGAAGATGAAAAAGATTGCACTCCTCAGTTTAGGAATTATAACTGAGATGTGTGAAGATGATTGAGATAAGCACTTTATAATAAAAGATACCTCCTTCTTCTTAATTTGCAGGTTGCCTGAGGCCGTTGGTTCTTCCTCATAGTTACATTAACATATCTGAGTTCGAGTCCTCCTTCCCCGTAGGAACAGTGGTGTATTATCAGTGCTTTCCTGGATATAAACTAGAAGGGGCAGAGTTCCTTGAGTGCATGTATAACCTTATCTGGTCAGATAGCCCACCTAGGTGCCTTGATGTGGAAGGTAAATGTCTTAATTTTTTGTTTATCCTTAAATTTTGCAAAATTAGCATGCTCTATGTGATTTTAACTCAGGGCTATAACCACAGTTCTGCTGTGCATAATATTTCTGCAGGCCATGCAGAGTCTATCTGGTTTTTGTTGCATGCAACCCATTGTGGTTTTACGAGTTCTTGGTGTTCCCTGAGTCACGTTTGCTACCTCAGTGTCCAAACTCCAGAAGGAGAAGCTCTTAACAATGATTGCTTTGCCCTTAAAATGTGAATTCTTTGCAGCTTTCCTAATAAGGACACTGAGGAAATTACGGAATTCACATTCATGTGCAGATGGTCAGAGTTTCAGTAGATATGGCTAGATTTCCATGGTAAACTAAAAACTACTCCATAGAAACTCTTAGTTTGGGCTGTGCCAAGAAAAGAGGAATAATCTGTCACTACAGCTGCAGTGCTGGAATGGAGGATATTGCAGTGCATTGATATTTGCATCCCATACATTTACAACAGAGACACCAAATGGATTGCTCCATACGCTGTCAAAACCTTGTGAACTACCTCCCTCCATCTTCATACTGCATCTAGAATGAAACATCCTAGGTAGTCATCAGAATCCAAAAAGGTCCTCTGCATTTCATTCCCCCGAAAGGACTACATTTTTGCTGTATTTCAGGCCTGCAAGGAAGCTATCTATATGTAGAATTTAGCTAAAAGCAATTATAGGAATTCATATGTGATGCTTACGTCACTTGAGCTAAATGTTAAGCATTCTGGAAGCGAAAAAATTTGCCAACAGTTTCAACAAGGCAATATACTGCACAAAAATAATCTAGTTATCATTATTTTTAAATGACAATTCAAGTTCCAAAATACAAAATTGCCTTTGCAATTTTGGAATGACATAATAAGATTTTTTTTTTTTTTCCCCCCTAAAAGATTAATCCAAAATCAGCTCTTTGGGAGGTTTGTTTGGCGCTGTTTACAGCGTGGAAAACACATTAAAAAACCAGAAGGACCCTGTCAGGATTAGCTCTAACAGTGTAACTGTTTTGTTTGGATAAAAATAACAGTTCTCCAGTTAGGATGATAAAGGCATTAAAATCCAGAAACTCAAGTGTAAGAAGCAGAAAAAGTTGTGCTTTAAACCTCACTTAATAGAGGTGAGCATTCCATCTCTTATCAAAATACCTGAGAAAACTCATGTGCTCATTGTTTATTGCTTGTATTATAAAGTGATGCAGAGGCTTTTCTTTCTTGATAATTTAAAACATGAGATAACAACTGCTGCCTTGACGGTTCTACATTTTAAATAACATGTCAAAAGTTATCATCCCCAGTCAGCTATGATGATCTGTGATGGGTGGGATCAGCATGTGCCAAATTCTGGGTCAAGGCCATCTGGGAGGCCTCCTGAGTTTTGATTTAGACCCAGCCTCCCTTTTAATCACTTTGTTATTGCTCTCCTTAAGTATTAAAACTTCCCATGGTGATTTCATGTTGGTGTCCCGTCTGTGCACGTGTTGAGTGAACCAAGGAGACTGAAGTCTAGAGCATAACTCTTACAAGAGGAGGTTCTCCTCAGCTTTGGGGCTGTCACTGCTTCTGCTGGGGCAGAAGAGAGAGCAGCATCACTAAAAGGTCACCCCTGACAACTGACCTTGTGAACTCTGTTGTAGGGATGCTTCTACTGGTATGCAGTGTACTTCAAAATTAAACCCAGATAGGGTTGAGATGCCCTTGTTTGAAAGTGGTTGTTCAAGTGATTTATGCAAGGAGTGCCAGTCTCCAGGAATCTCGTTACAATCCACTACTCTTAATTAGTGTATAAAACTCACTCCCTACATATTTTTTATTCTGCACCTTGCATACCAATGTCAAGCTCATTTTTCAGCATTCCTTTTACGTTTGAGGCATAATCTTGCCAAGCAGTATTTTTCACAGAGGAAATCTGCCAATAACAAATTAATTCCATTTATTTATTTCCATGGTCAATTCAAAATTTATTCTAATGACATTTCCTGCTCAGTATTTTATACATGGTAATGATTAAAACAAGTGGTTGTTAGGAAGCTACAGTAAACCATTTTAGAGCTTTTATTCTGCTATAAACAATGCTGCTTGCAGCTTTCTCATTTTGATATATGTTCTTGACGCCTTCACAGAAGGAATTTCTCAAATGTGCACATAATCACATAAATGCTGTATGTCAGTTTTGTGAATTCTTCCCTCTTTGTTAGGCCACATAAATTCTGAATGAAGCGTTTGTAGCTCCATTTAAATAAATAGTTACACCAGGGACCACTCAGCTCCCATCACACAGCATGCTTTCTAGTGCTCAACCCCATCTTATTCTCAATATTGCCCAACACAGAGCTTCTACCATCTCTGGCAAGGGACTAATTTTTTCTGCTAGAGAAGCATATTTTTCTGATAATTATAATCACTGGTTCTTTATCACAGCAGTGCATAAAAACCGTGTTACCTGGTACTGCAGTGGAGCCCAAACTTCAGAGCTATGTGGTGGCTTCTCAGAAACAGCTGGTTGCATCTGGTCAGGGAAGTGGTTACAGCTCAGGCAAATAAGATTGCCAAGTATTTACTGGTATGAGATCCTCTTCTTAAATGCCTGCACCTTTGCCAAATTTAAAACATTTGGATTGATTTTTGAGTGTCTGCCTCAAGCTGAATCAATTGGGAAGCTTCAGCTGAAATGGTTCAGCTCTATCCGAGAATGATGGTAGAGGAAATGGTGTTGTTTTACCAGTGCTAGAAAATTTTACAGTCATTTAGAGGGTAAGATGAAGCATCTTAACACTGAATTTTCTTCTCCTTTAAGTCCTCAATTTACATCTTTAGCTTTCTTAATATTTTTTTTTCTAGTGGAATTCTATAATTATGCAGAATTTTTTAAAACTTTCTTTATACTGAAACTCACTAGATGCTTCCATAGATATACGAAAATCTAAAGGAAATTTTTGTATCATTTACTTGTTTTTTAAATTACCAAACCAGGTTTAATCATCTGTCTCTGTAGAAATTCATGTTAGTTAGTGATTGCCTTCTGTAAGATCAGGTATACAAAAGACTGGTGGAAAAATCCTTAAACTGAGGATTACTACATGGGTTATAAACATTAATTGTAAAATCAAATGGCTTAAAAAAAAAAAAAATTGGAGGAGAGCAAACACTTGAAAACATACCAGTATAGAACTCTATGAAATGAAATGTATGGAACTAAGAAGTGTTTATGGTATGATACTTCAAGGTGAATAAAGACATTACACAGGATTTGGAGAAATTGCAACAAACAAACAAACACAACAACAACAAAAATCAAAACACCTGTACTTTGGGAACGTGATCTGCACGTAATTACATACTTTGCCATCTGGGCTCTATTTTAATCTTTCATGCCCTTTGGAAAAGTTCCAAGATGTGAGGAATAGTTTTTATAAAGAACTAGGGGGGAAGCAAGCAGAGAAAGGAATTTGATTGTAGTGCTAATGTTAGAATTAAAAGCAGTTGTGTGGATAGTATAAGTGGGAATTCTCAGCTTTGTATTTAAGAGTAAAATGGAAAGCAGGTTGATTGAATTTGCAAACAACAGGCATGATCCTGTTACCTGGAATGTTTGATTTCAGCACCATCTCAGCTGAAGAGAAAAGCCAGTCCTGCAGGAAATCATATATAGTGCAATATCAAAACCTCATTCTGCATGCTAGGATCAACAGATTCTCTAGCTGAGGTTAAGCTTGAGAAAATGGAAAACACTTCTAATTTTTATAGGTAGATTAAAAATTACAATGAAACACATGATGAGTAGACTTCAAAGGGGAGATTTGGTGAGTAGAAGAAAGTAAAAACATAGAAGAAAATTGAAGGCATTTCAGAATGCTTAAATGTAAAAACACCTCATTGAGAGAGGAGGCAAAAAGATACAATGCTAAGTAACCACCAATTACAGGAAGTAATAGTTTCTGAAAACTATAGAAACTGTGGAAGAAAGATAGGAGAAGGAAGAAATTAAAAGAATTGCACAACAAAGCCAGAAGAAGTGCAACAGAACACAAAAAATACCTACCTGAAGGACAAGGAAATTTTTAAAGTATAAAAGGGAGCTAGTCATATGAAAATTAAAACCAGCAAAGTATGCTACAAATAAAAAAAACTGTTCTGGAAAGATAAGCAGGAATATAGGACAGAGTTTTAAAATTATTTTTCTCATAAACCTGAGGACAGACTCATAGAGAGGGTCATATAATTCTGACATAGGACCTAGAAAGTAAAGAGCATGAAAGAGCACTGGCGGAGGGTGATATTACACATGAAATGTCTTAGCCACTTAATATTTCAAAACAAAGTATCTCAAACTTTCTATCCAATTACACACAGGATACTTTGAAGCAAAGCTTCAAAAACCTTCATTCTTACATAACAAATGCTAATGCCACAGACAGTGATTGACACTGAGCTGTATGTTTAATAAACTATGCCCTTAAAATTTCTCGATGGAATGTACAGTAATACACTAAGATAAAAGATAAAAATCAGCCTGTAATCAGTTTATGTTCAGGAATCAAAGTAAGCAATCCTAAGCCTGAGAATATTGTACATTGGTATGAATGGATTTCTCTCTGTGTTCTTTGTTGACATTGAGAAGGCTTTACATAAATTCCAACATGACAGACTGATGCGTATCCTCAGGGAAGATAATGTTCATGCAGCAGATCTCCAACAGATCAAAATCCTGTAGAGGGAGCAGAGGGCAGCAATACAAGCAAGTTGTGAAACACTGTGGTGTTAAGGAAATAAGAGAGGCAGACACCAGGGTTCTGTTCTATGTTTCCACCTGTTCACCTTGCAGGAGGGAGGGCGAATAAATTAAATGTTGCTCAACTGCCAAAGAGGTCATCCAAGTTAACTGTGTTAATGTTAACATAAGGTGCATCAATAGCCTTATATAGCTCTCACTAGAGTGGCATTTCAGAATATTTTCACTGCCTACAGCAATACTCCCTGCAACTCAGGAACAACCACCAGCTGTAAATAGCAGCAGCCAACAATATTTGTAAGCACCTTTACCTGGGCAACACCTTTTCATCGGTGATACCTTTAGCCTGATGGCCAAAGGATGAAATAAGTTGATAGTGCTTCACCCTGGGGGTCAGTAAGTCATAGAAAGCAAGTGCGATGAAATTTAAAAGGATAACTTTCTTTAAAAGAAGTCATTCTGTGTGTTTCTGCACTGTAGAAATTTAATTTGTCCATCACCCAGGAATGAAGAAATTATACTCATCTGGCCACCCTGAATGAGTGTGGAAGTTGAACGATTTAAGGAGGTGTTCATAGTGACTTGGGATATCTGGATTTTTGTGCTGCTGAAGAATGTTGAAATACTTCCATACACCTTTACCCATAGCTGAGGAGGTGTGGAAAAGAATTTAATTCAGAAAGGGCAAAGTGACATGAAATACTAGGCAGACAAAACGTTTTTTTTCTGTGGACATTCTGCTTAATAGTCATCCAATCTCTTAACTCTAGCAGCTGTATTGCAAAGTGAAACAGAAGGAAAACCAGACCACGTTTTAAGACAGAATGATGCACAAAATTGGCTGTTTACAGCTCTTGTTATGAGGGATGGGGGGGTTAGAGAACAGTCTCCAATCTGAAGACATTGTTTGAAGAAGATAAATACCATTATATTTCTAAGAGAATGCCCCTTTTTTGCATTGCAGAATTCTTCTTTGATCTTGGCTGTGATTGAAATAGATGCCTTCTCCACTGTTCATAGTTTTTCAAGAAAGCAACAGAACAACGTGTAATCTGTTTCTTTTATGTCTGCTGGTTCTGCTTGATGCACAGGACTGTCACAGCAAATCATTGTTTTACACCTGTTCTATCACCTGGGTACCTTTCAGAGACTCCTTAGCATTTCCAGAGTCAGCCAGACATCCCAACATTTTTTATGGAGCCGTAATTTCTGCCCTGAAGTTCCACATTAGCTGCCAGATGCATGTAGTGTTTTATCCACGATGCTTTAAATACGCTGAGGATTAGGTGGGGGAAGGCAGACAAAATTTCTCCCTGAGGTTTGTTTTATGATATTAATCTTTAACTGTATCTGGCAGGGCTCCTCAGAAAGAAAAAGCACACTACATTGTCTACCTTGAAATTAAATATTTCTGTGACTTATGCACACGTTCATTAAATTTGGCTACACGGTGCAATCACAGAACATCTTCCACAAATGGAGGGAACCGTAGCTACAGACCTGATGCATTAGGAAGTCTGCTCACTGCCTAGAGGTTTGTTCATTTCCAGGGATAAAAAACGATATTTATAGGGTGGCAGTTTCACCAATTGGTGTGGTCAGGCACTTGATAACTAAACATAAATAGCTGATACTCTTCCACACCTTCCTAGACTTGTAAGCTGCTCTGTGGTATTACAGTGCTAAGATCACCTGCTGGTTTTCCTCCCCCATTTTTCTTTTCCTGGTAGCACTCCACTGGGAGTGGGACCTTGTGCTTTTCCTTCTCCCAGGTAGCAGAGCTTCATTTCCTTAGCCTTCATCTAAGCCCTCAAATACAGCTTGTCTGTTCCGATGTTCCTTCTCTCCATTAATCCCTGATAACAAAGGGATAAACAAAGAGGCAAAAGCTATTAAAGAAATAAGGATTAAAATAATGTAAAAGTACTGATACGTCCAGTTCACAGTGAGTACTGGATTCTTCAGACATCCCTGTCAGGTGCTTTTATCTGTCTGGGTTTGTGGCCAGCTTCCTCCACCTCCCTTTGACTTCTAAGCACTTTGACCTTTTCCAGGTTGGGGCTTATCCTCCGACACCTATGGAATACTCAAGCCTTGACTTACTTTGAAGCAATCTGATTCCTTCCTGTTAGGTGTCTATGCAGTCCCCAGAATCTGCTTCTCAAAGTCCTAAAGAGACTACTATTGATCATAAAGTCAACCACTCATCAGAAAAGGAAGAAACAAAACGGGAAGCAAGTGATGAAGAAAGCTAAAATAATCTGCTGTAAATGAGACCACAGTGCTCTACACAGTCCCATGTGAATAATAGCTATAAATATTTCCTTAAAGATAATTATGGGCCTCTTGCTAAAAGAACTCCTAGCTCTCTATTGCTGCAAATTTGTCTTTTTTTTTTTTTTTTTTTTACTTAAATTAAAATTACACTTCTTAGCTGACAATTTTTTAGGAGAAATATCACTTGAGGTGTGTCTTACCCCATATCTGTTGTGAAACTAAAGACGTTGGCATTAAGCTCAGTGTTCCACAGGTTGCTGTGCTGGGAATGGCAGGACTGTTGAGGGTGAGTGTGAATTTGGTGCGATGCTCCTGTAGGAGCTCAGCAGACTGGAACTGCAAAACAGGCTCTGTAATTTGTTACTCCAGTAACAAGGAAGCTCTGTGTATAATAAGTGATTGTAAAACACCTTCTGTTTCCATTTAGGAGTCAGCTAATGTTAGACTATTATTAAAATAGGCTTGAAACTAGTTTTATACTGTTTCATTTAGGCTCAAACAGCTGGTGTCAGTGATAGCAATTTTCAGCAAGATGGTGTTTGTCAAAGCTAGACAAGAGAAGTAGCTTTTCATTAAAAACCTAATTATTAAAATCATTTCACACTTCATAGAAGGTGAAAAGTGCTTCTCAGCGTGTGCCCATTGAAAGGCTTACCTCGCTATTTTAACCAGCACAGAATTACCCAGGGGTGATTGTTGAGGGGTAGAGCAAGAAGCTTGGAGCCATGAAACCTGGAGTTTGCTTCTGGCTGTTTGAACATTGACTTGCTGAATGGTCGAGGAGTTGCTTAACTGTCAGGTGTCTTCAGAAGAAAACATGTAAGTGGCATTGTGAAGGTTAAGTAATTGAGAAAGGTTAGGACTGAAAAGAATTTGGAAATTATTGGCTAAGAATACAGTATTTTTTAATTACTCTTGCTGTAGCTTTCAAAAAATAAATTTGCTGGCAACCTCAGAGATCAAAATAAGCATCTTGTGTCTTTGCTACTCTGTGTCTGCTGTCAGGCTTAATTGGAGTTACTTTATGTATTAGTGCTCACATAGTTATTTCCACTGAATTTTCTGTTCTGGTATTACTATTGGTGCTGTTTTGCTGTGGGAATGCATAATCAGACAAGTTCCTCAAAGCATGTCTTCACTATCAAAACACAAATTCAATGGCCTTAAAAGTTTTTCTCACTTCTTCCAGTACAGCTATAACATGCATTAAGCCTCCCCTCACAGTTCTGGCACCATTTGTCATAGGAATGTATCATTAGGACAGTGTTAAGCTGGTCTTCACAATAAATGAAAAATTATTCTAGCAATGCTTCTTGTTCTGCTTACATTTCTGAAGAATGACGTTAGAAGTAAATTCTCTTTAAGCATCTGTTTTAGACTGAGACAACAGGGCTTATTTTAAAGCAGCTGGATTTGTTCCTTCTTCCTTTTACAAGCCTCTTAATTTCTTCTTCACGCTCTCAACTGGATATGAATGGTTGAGTCCAATATTTATTTTTCCATCCTACTTACACTACTGGACAATTTAATGCAATTTTTATCTTGCAGTTTTAGAATTACAATACTTTCATTTTTTAACATTACAATAAATTGAAATCTAAGTATAGAAAGAAAACCCCTTATTTTTAAGATCTAAAATTCAGTAGTAATTTCCTTTGCCTCCTCTTCCTCCTGTTGGCCATCTACTCCACCTTCACCCATCTATTTCCCTATTTGATAGTGCACTAGTAGCAATTTTTGTCTACCAGTTTTTGTCTTGAGATCTTTTTCACTAACAAACAAATCAGTAAATTCTCTAAACTGTATAACATCTTCAGAGTTTAAAAATCCACGGCTAACAGCTACTTTTTTTTAACATCACAGATTTTTTTTTGTCATCTTTTACAAACTTGTAATTATTAAGAAATATTTTCCTTTGTAAAGAATGCTAATATCAGTGTTCCATCAATCTAATATAGGATACAGATGTTACTTTCCTCTCCATACTCACTATCTTATAATGGGTTGTTATGTGTATATGAGAGGACAAGGAGCTTGAAATTAGGGCTCCATACTGTGCAGTGCAAGTGTGATTCATGTGCTGGTAATACCTATTAAAATGGTCAGGTCTGTCAGGTGAACTGGACAGGAGTTGTTGAGGGATGTGAGAGAAAGGCTTCTTGGATTAGTATTTATTTTATTCTGAAGGTCTGAAGGGTGATGACGCTGAAGTCACCAAGGAACGAAGTTTTAGTAGCACAGTGTTCATAAAGGAGCAGAAAAAGAAAAAAACATAACCTCCATCTTCTGTGTTACTGTAAAAAAAGTGAATTTTCAGATCCTACATATCTAGGCACGTGTTTCTTTGAAGGCAATATCTGGAAAATGAACCTTACTGAAGCCCCAGAAGCCAGCCTGCACAGCCTTGGGTGAGGACAAGGGCACCCTCAATGGAAGAGTCCAACCTGCTGAAGTCTCATGGTGCAAATCATGGCTTGAATTTAACATGGGTTGGAATGCAGCAGCCAGATGACAGGAATTCCAGATTTATGGTATTAATTATTGCCCTGATACATACAGGAATGATGAGTGAGGGTCAGGAGAAGCTCTTACTCTCTTCCAGGAGAAGCTCTTACTCTCTTCCAGTTTGTGTGCAAACCTGACATCATGTCCACCTCTCCAATTACCATCTAGCAAGATACACCAGCACTTTCCCTGGTGTTTTTTTTTTTTTTAACTCTGTGTCTTTCTCATTGGGAAGTTTCATCTTAATCCTTTCTCTGCTCTTTGCATAATGATCAGGCATTCATGGTGTGTTTGGAAGAAGTGTTATTTCTGATTAGGTGCAAATGTCACTAACTGTCCATCTCTGTGTCAAACAGAAAATGGCTGCCCTTAAGCTAGGGTTTTCTGCTAACCTAGCTAAGTGAGCAACTAATGTCCTACATGTAAAGCAGAGTAGTAGCTAGAGAAAAAAAAATTACACCAAAAATCAAAGGTGGAAAATAAACTTCTTGCTTATTCATACACTTTTTCAAAAGGGCCCTATATTTCAAGACACTCTTGCTGTTATTTTTTGGCTCATGTACAAAAAGCCAGGCAAAACTTGAATAATTTATCTCCTGCCTACTTTGACCAAAGACTAAACCAACTAGTCGTTGAACTGATTGACTAAAAAGAAAGTTTTGAGCACTGTAATTATCTGTAACTCCACTGTTACCTCTCCACCAGTGGCTTTTAAAAAGTGATGTGACATCTTTATTCTGTGCCATCAGTGTTAATTGAGAATATGCTAATGCCAAAAAATCTTCCCTCCCTCCTACAGTTCCAGTGTCAACAGTGCAGAATAACTGCAGCATCCTCCAGGCAGAGTTTAAAAAGCTTCTTGACCATAATAGGTAGGGAAAATTACTGGGTGAACCCTACTTTTTGCTCTGGTGCCTGCAGTCAGTGTCACCCCCACTGTGACCCTGGTCCAAGGGGTGTGGTTGTTGCACTGTGGAGGCTGTGAGGGATGGGGCGTGCCGAGGGGCAGACCTGCCTTTGCTCCAGACCTCTGCTCCAAACCAGTATGTGACAGTGTTTGTAACACAAGGCTCGACTCCCCAGGTTCTGAGCTCTTCCTGAGAGCATTAATCTTTCATTAAATCAGCCAGAGCAGAAAGTGCATAGCTGATCTCAGAGGAGAGCCCTTGGCTCCAGCAGCTCCTAACAGCAGGAAGGGAAGTCCATCAAATCAAATCAGGAATTCCTCCCTTCAATTTCCTTGAGTAACAGGTGTCTTGAGCATCCTGGAAGGGATTTATTTGCCATACAAACACACTTGTTCTTTCTTTTTGATAAACAATTCAGCTTTTCAGCTGAGAATGCTGAGCTGTATAGTTCCTGTAAGTGCCTTTACAGTCTGTGGGCAATTGTTCTACAAAGACAGATGTAGGGCTACCAGCAGGCACTACCTAAATTAAGTTCATCCCTCTGACAAGCTCCAAAGTTAAAGACACAAGCATGTGGTCTTTAAATGGCTGCCCTTCCACTGAATTTAAAAGATTCTTGGCCCAGGATGACCATTGAAAGACAGCGAGTTGAGAAAACTAACAGCCCATAGCTCAAAACAAGTTCATTTTTGGTTGTTTGTGATGCATCTCATTTGACTTGATTTGGAAACGAGGCTCCAAACCTGAGCGTTACCCATTGGACAAGGGAGCCAGTTTGCCCATGCAAATCTTGAGAGATCCTGAAACTTGATGAACAAAGTTCACAGGAGGTATGGAGGGACACCCTAAGTGAGTGAGAACCCCTGACTCTGACCACCCAGTTGACTAAGAATGAAACACTGTTTCTATTGAGCTGAACACCCTTATTTTCAAACCTGCTCCACTGCATCTGCTGGTTGTAAGAGCGTTTAATGCAAGAGCTGTTGGCAAGTTTGACAGCTTAAAACTTAACTCTAATTCATGACTCATGCTTGACAGTGCATTAAAGAAGTGTTTGCAGAAGTTTCCAGGCAGCACCAATACATAAGCATTTCCCTTGAAATATGGAGGGTGTCAGCAGAAGGGGTGGGACTCTTTTTGAGCACTGGGGAAATATCTTACAAAGAGTGATGCTCTTGTTTTCAGATTTTATAAAATACATCTCCATTTGTAAACATACTGACAGCTCCATATCTGGGTTGTGCCCACAGTGTATTGTTTTTAATCTGCCTGGAAATGTGTCATCCCTGTGCTGATCCACATTGTTGGGAGACCAACTTTGAGGCTTTTTCTATTCAGCAGGCTGCTTTGGCTCTTAATGGCATTAAGAGTTTTGGGGTGAGGCAGCACATGTACATTGCTGGAGAAGAAAATTTACTGTGTGTTGCTCTGTGTGATAAGGTGTGCTCTACATGTCTGTTGCCAGAAAGGTACTGGGCATCTACACACCTCTTGCAGCCTTGCTGTAGCTTGGCAAAACTCAGTTGCAAAGAAACTTAAATTGCCATCTCCCTTTGTTCTCATGGTCTAAGCTTAAATAATAAAAATATACCAGGTTTCCTTATGGCAGGCCAGAATTGTTGCTTTCAACAGATAGAGACAAAAGGTGCTTTCCTCCCATTTCAGTCTGACACCTTTGTTTTGGTCTTAAGAAAATTGTTTTCAATCTTGAGTTGACTTCCCAGTAAAGCATTCTTCTTTCTTGTGGGCCTAGAGACTTTGGAAAGTATGCAGAGTATTGAGGATGTGATTTTTTTATGTGAATTACTTGCTCTGATTTCAAGTTATTATTAAGCCTTGCCAGTGAAAATGCAAACAAAACCATATCTCCAGGGGATGGGGAATAGACATTGCTGCACATTGTAATCAGCCTCTCTTGAAGATTCATTTAATATCTTGTGTATTTTTTTTTATGAAATGCATTATTCATGTAACAAGATTCACAGAGAGAAATAGCTGAATTGTAATTTCTGGGAAGATTCTTCTTCTGAGAGATGGCATTTTCATTATTTAAATCAATGCAGTAGGTCTTGCCTGCATGAGGGAGGCACGAAGTGAAGGGAACAGCCTGTAGATGGGGCACTGAGCCAGTTCGTTACTGCCTCTGAAGGGGAATAAAACAAGCCATCCAGTAATTTAAACCCTTTTTGGGTCAGTATGTAGCCATCTGAGACATCATTACACTTCGTAGAGGTTTTTTTCCTCTCTTAGAAGCACTTAAGAAAACAGTAATCAACTAACACTTACTCAGTGGCAGGTTCTCCTCTCTTATAAAATACTGCTTGTGAGCTGCTTTCCCTGCTGCTGGCTCTTTCCTGAAGACTGCTCTCTTGGTTGAGCTCATCTGCCCAGCCATGTGAGAGGACATTTTGTTTCAGGGCCTACAATAAAAGTTCCACGTGTTTATACTGCAATTATCTCTTATTTACCTAACCTTATGTATACCACTGTACTTAATTAACACAGGCTCTGCCTCTGTTATATTTAAGACCTCACTCCAGCAGTCCCACTGAGATCAGTCAGGCTGTTCAGAGATAGCAGAACACAAATAACACCGGTAGAGTTTAAGCTCAACTTAATATTACAGTGGTACAGACTGTAAGTGCTTAAGCCACATCGTGTACTGTGCATCTCTTGCAGCACAGCTGATGGCAAACTTCCTTTTAAAAGTGAGCATTTACAAATAGAATTAGCGCCTATAACCATTTAATTATGTTAATGAAACAAAAAATAGGACATTATAGCCGAATTTGAGGTGCTTCATAAGGAGAGGGACTATCTTTAACTGTTCCATTCCATCCCCATATAGCCATCTTATAGACAAATACATCCCCTTTTGTTTTCCTCTTGTCCTCCCTTTCTCCCAGGGGATGGAAAGCTTCTCAGTTCGCATCTCTCAGCCCTTAAACAAGCACATGACAGCAGAGCTCACTGGTGTTGGTGAGAGCCAAAAGCAACCTCCCAGAAGCAGTGGTCTGGTACTGCTGAGACAAACCCAAAACTGCAGGGAGCCTAAAAGAGAGCCTAAAATGTGCCCTGTGCTTTTTGACATTGGAACTACCCAGCAGTGAGTCGCTGGCATTAACGTCTTTCTCCTTTCCTCTTTGTTTATCTGCCCAAGTTTGTCCACTACCTCCAATGGTGAGTCATGGAGACTACATCTGCCACCCACGACCCTGCGAGCGTTACAACCACGGGACGGTGGTGGAGTTCTACTGTGATCCTGGTTACACCCTCACCAACGACTACAAGTACATCACCTGCCAGTATGGAGAGTGGTTCCCCTCCTACCAAGTATATTGTGTCAAAACAGGTAAGGGAGCAGCAACAGCATTACTCTGGTCCTCTTATACACCCCCATTTTTTAGAGCAAATTTGTTGGTCTATAATGCCTCGTGAACTTCACCTGTTTCATGGTTAAGTGATGAATATTGATTTTAACATGTTATTAAATATAGTACATTCTCAAGATCCTGAAGGATCCTAAACCATTTCAATTGTTAGCTCTTCAAATGTATTTTTAACATCTTCTGGATGTTTTTATATGTATAAAAGCTAAGGTCATGACTGCATGGTTATAAAAATTAGTCAAGGGGGAAAAAGCAAGGTCCAGCCTCTGTGACAACAAGAGCAACCTGTTAGCAACCTCCTCATGTTGAGGTTGCTCTTGGTATGTGGCATTGGGTTCGTGTGTTTTTACAACATATTTATAAAAGATGTCTAATCCTAATTGGCATTTTGCATATTGTTGAAGTATTAATACAAAATGACAGCAATATTCAAGCACAACTCTTGTATTGTCTTTTTGTTACAGAACAAACCTGGCCAAATACACAGGAGACCCTCCTGACTACGTGGAAAATAGTGGCATTTACTGCTACCAGCGTTTTATTAGTACTGCTACTGGTTATTTTAGCCAGGATGTTCCAGACCAAATTTAAGACACATTTCCTTCCAAGGTTTGTACTGCTTTCTTTTCGTTTTTGAAGACTGAGGGCCTTGATTCAGTATTCACATTCAGCACTTCTTGCTGAGGTGACAGAGCAGCTCATGAGCCTCACAGATAATCTTCTGCTCTGCACAGAAGTCTCTGTACCACCGGTGTGGAAGGGCACCCCTAAAAACCCACGGCAGTCCTTCCTTCAACTAAGATAAAAGGCAAAGTTCACCAGATTTGCTTTGGGAGTAATTACAGCTCTGCTACTTAGAGCTGCTGCTTCTGCATGTAAAAATAGCTGACAATATTTTTAAATACTCATTTTCAGGTGCTGGGGGAATTAATTTTTTAACTACTGTAGACTTAGTAATGTAAAGAAAGGATTTCTTATTTCTCTATGAATATATTTATATTAAAAGTTTGCTTTCCCTTCCATGAGTATTGTTTTCACCAGGATTCATAAACATCTCCTACATCTTCCTTTCTTTCCACAAAATACCATGCAGCTATGAGCATTTGTCATTGGTTCTCACAGCACTCCTCATGAGACAGGTAGGTAGGTATTAGCAGCATCATTATCCCCTTACAACCGGAAAAACAAAGGCCAGCATGCTGAGTTTTAGGCAAAGCTGTATCAGGGTTTAGACTTGTTTCAAGTTTTCAGTCTGCTCAGTTTGCTATGGACCTTGACTGGGTGACTTCTACACTTGCTTTTTCTTGTGTCTCTGTTCTACCATGTACCGAAAGGTGGGGTGAAAAAGCTGTAAGTCACTATGTCCCCATGCCAATGCAGCCAAAAGGACTTGGTGATCTTAATGTTAAATAAGTATGTGTAGGTAAAAGTCTACAGATTACAGAAGTAATGTGCAAATTTATATACATATATATATATGTGCATATATGTATATAGTATATGTGGAGTAGTGTACATATATATATATATAACTGTCATGGAAGCACCAACAAAATAGACAGCAGGAGCTATCAAAAAAAAATGAGGGTTTATTGCAACCAAAGTTGCCCAGCACTCCTTGACAAAAATCAAATTACAAGTTTGGGTATCTGTTGGGAATATAACTATTACACAACTAATTCCTAAACTTTAAGGAAAGATGAACCACTATGGGCATTAAAGGAGGAGCCTCTCACACTTATAAAGAGGAAACCTCTCACACAAGAGGTGTGCCCAAGATACGGGGAGGCAAGGCTTGCTCAATCCACAGAGACTCACTCAATCCACGGAAGTACCCTTGGACAGCATATCCAAGGGGAGAGTACAACTTTCTTCTGCTGACTGCTTGCCCAATATAGAATGATACTATCATTAACAGGCAGAACAGCAGAGGAAAGTTGGCATCACAGACAGGATACAAAGATGATCGTTCTTGTGCATCTTGTAGGTTTAAAAAAGAACAACACAGTTAGAACGGATTTTTCTATTTAAGAAAAAGAAATTAACTACCTTTCACCTAAGATGTAAGAAAGGAGCAGAGGATCTCAGGATCTTAACTGCTAATCTATACATATATATGTAATGCAATAGCTGGTCTTTTTTTCATACAAGCATACAAGC
This sequence comes from Merops nubicus, assembly GCF_000691845.1. NCBI lineage: Eukaryota > Metazoa > Chordata > Aves > Coraciiformes > Meropidae > Merops > Merops nubicus. The sequence goes on from NW_008595488.1 coordinate 70,181, forward strand.
TACAAGAGCAGATAATACTGTGTTACTGTGTTCTCACACTGACTGATTGCCCAACATAGAATGATATTATCATTGATGGGCAGACCAGCAGCCAAACTCCTCCCTCCACGCCCACATCACACACCAGAGATCCAAAGTGCCAGACAACTGTAGAGAGGAACAAGTCAATGCGCTCACCCACCACAGTGGACATGAAGCAGGGAGCAAGCCAAGCAAGGAGCTAAGCCATGGGAGATGGCAGCATCCAGACCATGAGCCCAGTTATAGAGCAGGGACTCAGAGACAGCTTCATGTTCTGGTCCTGCCATCCTGGGAGCTCCACTTGCCATGAAGAGTCAGGAAGCCCTTCCAATAGCCAAAACCAGCACATACACTGTATATGCAAGCCTCCCAACCCTACTACAAGCAGCATCAGTTCTTACAGAGATGGCTTCTTGCCCCACCTCCAAGTTAATGTGGAAGATGAGGGCACTTGGTGGTGATCTCCTAATCAGTTCCCACCCAAGGCTGGCCAGACTCTGGGTGAAAACCAGTCAGGAGGGTCTTTCTTGCCTGGTTGTGGACATCATCCATATGCTCACCCTCATTCGGGGCCAGGGGTTTGAACACCAGCACTTCAGACTGCCAGGCCCACTGCTCTGCCAAGAACCAGCTCCACTGGTTCTTAGGCGGTGCCTCATTTATACCCTAGTCCAGGGTGTGCTGTGGTCATTCTAACTGGTTGAGGGGGCAAGCCCAAACAAAAACAGACTGAGGGTCTAGATCCTGAGGTGCCAGTTAATCACTGTCAAGCGCAGTTTAATGGCTGAAGCTCCAAACTGCTCTAGCACACCCTGTTTTTGCCCTAGTTTTGTCTGTTGGGGAGGCTGCACCTACCACAATAACTAGGAAGATTTTTGGGGTGATGGGTTGCACTACATATGGTTTTATAGCCTGAACTTGTCTAACTTATTGAAATGGATTTCTGTCCTCTCCTGTTCAGATGTTTTCACATTTCAAAGGTACCTGGGACCAATTCCCTCCTGCTGGGACTATACTATGATTTAATTTGCTACAAAGCAGATACTTAAGCATTTAACAGGCCTTCCCAATTTACAGAAATGTTTTGCTTAAAAGAGAAACCAGCTTAGTACTGGCTAAGGAAGCCTCCACCCTTCAAAAGTAAGACCTGAAAGAAGCCACAATCTGGCCACCAAAGCCCTGTTATCCAGCAGGAGTCATCGCAGTGCCTGTTTACATGGGCTTTTGTTCATGTGTTCACAAGACTTTTGTGCTCTAGCACACATCTTTCAAGGGGTTCAACATTTTTGACTGGTGAACTAGATTTCTGATCTTACATCCATGATGTCTACTATGCACAGCACAGTAGCTGGTGCTCCTTTTCTCTTCCAGGCATTTGTTTTCCTTCCTTTCTCAAAACTGTTCTTCAGATCACTGGTTTCATTTTTCCAATTGTAACAGATTCCACCTGTCAAGGTGAACAGAGCTTTGCAAAGCCATGATGCAAACATTTCTGTGAATGTTAATAACCCTGTAGCTTTGTTTTGTATAACTAGAAAGTGCTGGGTTTACTTAAGTTCAGCATTTCCTCTGAGTTGCTTCTGACCTGCTCCTGCTTTCTGTGGTATCTCGTCTGTGTTTGATGTAGAGGCAACCAGGAGGGCTCCATGGGTGACCCCGACTTTGTGGTGGTGGATGGTGTTCCTGTCATGCTGCCTTCCTACGATGAAGCTGTAAGCAGCGGCTTGAACGCTCTGGCCCCCAGATACTCAGCCGCCGCAGACCAGGGGCACGTTTTGCAGACAGAAGATCAGAACCCTCCCGCTTACCCTGGCCCCAGGATTACAGACACACTGCCTAGTGAATTTGAGACCTGTGACAGTAGGTCAGGCTCCTCCGAACTGCTCCCAAGTTTGTCCCCACCCCCGGTGAGCCAAGCGGCAGTGCATCCTGGTTCAGATCGAACTGCCGCCCCCTGCAGCACTGCCGGGGAGCCTGCCTCCACCACTCCACGCATCGATATTGCAGATGGTGAGTGAGTCTTGCATAGGTGCAATAGGTGAGTCTGTAAACGGGAGCCATCATTGCTTTGTACTCTCAGAGCAGGACTAAACCCAGCAGACTTGCTCATGCTTTCTCTGTGTTTTTGTCCACATCTTAATCTGGATGGTTTTTAAACCATACTACTTGATGGTCATCCAGCTTCGTGCCTGCAATATGTCCTTGCTAGCTGTGGTGCACGGGCTTTGAATCCCAGGCCAGAAGGTTCCTGTCCTGACCCCATTAACAGCAGTTTCATCAATGGGGATGCCAGTGAGCATCTGTGTACAGCAGCAAAGCCAACCATTATCTTGCCTGTGCTGGTCTCTTATCTGCTCCTCAGCTCCTACACTCATAACTCCTTCACATGCCATGGGTTTCACAGCATGAACAGGATTTTCTTCTTAAAATGAAAAGCAAATCATGTTTCATACTCAGCCAAAATTAGCAGCTTTTATTAACAAACTTATCTTGTCTGTGCCTACAGTAAACTGTCCAGTCTGAGGCATGTATGCATTAATTCATGGGAGTCACAGTATAAGGGGAACGTACCCACAGGACCATGTATGAGAAGGAAGATTGCCATATGTTATTGTCTGCGTTTAAATTGAACATGAGCATGCACTGACACCATTTAACTGAATTCTAACGGAGCTGTACGGTGTGATGCTCCACGTGTTAAGGAAACTAGATAGATTTCCTTGGAGACATCTAGAATGAGCGGCTCTGATCTGGCTCTCCACAGTCACTGAGAGTCACCAGGCAAAGAGCTGAAGCCCAGTGCTCTAAATTCAGTGTCAGTGAAGGTCTAGGTGGAGGAAGAAATGATGATAATGCTAGGGGAAAAAAGTGTAAAGGGGAGCTACGATCAGCAATCAACGTTATTTCCTTTTTTGTCCTAGAGATTCCTTTGATGGAAGAAGACCCTTAGCCAGCACAGAGACGTCTCTTCATCACATTGCACTGTTGGGTGACATGAATCATGAGGATTTAGAGATAGAAAAGACTATCTGTGGATTTGGGGAGGGTATTTTCCTACTTATCAATCTTCCACGTGATGATGTCACCATATTGGGTGACAACTTAATCCACAGCAGGGATAACAGCATCAGCATTTGGAACGGCAGCAGTTTTATGAATGAATCCTGGGGATTTGATGAGAGCAGATGTAGAAAAAGAACTGTGGCTTTTTAGAAATGAAATGTATATCTGCATCGCAGAAAGTCATATGGTTCTGTAAGAAATGCCACCGGTTTTGATACTCACTGCCTCACAAAAGCATGTCGAAGTATGTAAAGTTGCTTATAAAGACTGCTTTAAATGATCTATGGACCTCTAGTTTATGAAAAATCCTTACAAGTTTGAAAAAATACTAGTACTGAAAAACAAAAGAAAAGAGGAAAGATCCTCTTTGGCTTTCCTATGATAACCAGGAAGCTTTTGATTTAGTTGTTGGTGATTTTGTTTCAGACCATGTCTGCAGAAAACATGACAGAAATGATTGGATTCATATATACTTTGATGTATGATAGCAAATATATATATATATATTTAAAAACTCTTAAAGAGAAAGAAAAGGAAAGACTCCTAGGTCACATAATGATCTGGAGATTTTTTTAAAGGTAAGGCAGAATTTATATCATATACAATATTCAAGGTAAAGTATCGATATTTGTATTTATGCAAGACTTCTGTGACTACATTGCATTTGATAAATCCTGATATAATATGAGAGAGCTATAAAATGTTAAAATTATGAAATATGTGCTTAAGAAATGTTGAACTGCTCTTCTTCAACCTTTCTTCAGCTCTTACAAATATATATACCAGAGTAATCTACAGTCATAGCCCAGAGCACTGCCTTGTCCCTGTACATTGTGGTAGTATTCTGAGCCATTATTGTAGAATACTTTTTAAAAAAATAATAAAGTTCAGTTTCAATTCTTTTGACTTACCTGACTGTGTGTAGTTGGCCTTTTTTTCCCTTCCTCACTTCTTTCACCAGCTCTCACCTGAAGTCTGAGATGGCAGCAGGACACCTGCTCTGTGGCTTTTTCACCTTTATATTCATTATCCAGCTACAAATGGAGAGAGTGGGTTTGGTTAAGCAGAGCTTAAAAAGTAGAATGGGTGCAGCAGTGGCACAGCTTCTGTGGGTTCTACATAGCTTCTGTAGAGGCTTTTCAGTCTTCTGCAGGCTATACCAGATCACTGTGCTAAAGCCTGTAGGAATGGTTCACCTCTGTGGTGTTACAGGCTATTGGTTATTTGTCAGGAAGATTCCTGGCTGTTTCATGTACTTACTGAAAGCCAAGCAGATTTTTTTCTTCTTTTTGGTCTTGCACAAGTGAACCATTTGTGAATCTGGCAGTGTCTGAAGAAAGAACTCGCCTTATGTTAACAACAGAAATTGCCGTCATGTAGGCTACTCCATAACAAAGGGAAAAATGAGCCCAAGTTTGGATTTTATGTACAAAGTAAACTAATAATATCTCTGTTGCCTTAAATAAGGGATTGCTACAAGCTGTTCTTTCACTTTTTCGTGATTGTTCAATTTTTTGTTTGTCTTGTGGTAGCATCTAGTGGCCCCACTCATGAGTCAGGCTACTAAGATGATAGATGTGCCGCGAGCATTCCAGCAATGGTTTAGTAGCATCCTGTCAGCGACTCTATATGACAGCAAGAAGCAAGTGGAGACAAAAAAAAATGTGTAATGGAGAGGCAATTATTACAGTAATCTCAATTATTCTGTGGTCTCATTGACAGTGACCAGGGTTGAAAGATAAGACATATTCCACATTATCCTCCATTCTTGCTTACATAAGATTTGTGTTGTTTTCTGCTGAAATTGTCCCAATTGCAGTCCTATCTCCAGGTTTATTCCAGAGCCGTATCTGTTGGATATTAGTACTTCCTTTGCTACCCCTTCTTCTTTAGGTCTCATTCTTTCCAGAGGTGTCTGCACCACCAGCTGAAGTTCAGGATTGTCACCTCAGCAAACAAGACAAGAGTCCTGTAATAGCAGCCTTGAATTGAAGCACATCTCAAGCCTATAGTTAAGTTATTTTTGTTTCATAATGTCATTGAAAAGCATTGAATTTACTCTGGATGCCCTATAAAATATTATGAAATCTGTCTTTGCTGGTCTTTTAACAGCTTGTGAAATTTCATTCCTTATTAAATTCCAGGACTTCCATTTATTAAATTCTGTTATGAAAGCTTTTGATTAATATTTGGAGCTCTATGGTTTCACAGATTTACACTGCTGTTATGTGTTTCATTGCAGTCATTTTGTTAAGGGAGTCAGGATAACTTAAGAAATGTAAATTTATGGTTTATTAGGCCTGTTTTTATTTTTAAAAGTGCAGAACTGCAAATACACTAGAAAATGTTGATGTATTATTATTGCTTGATAGTCCTTTGATAGCACCATACTAAATGTAACTTGCAAAGGTAAAAGAGAGGTTTTTACCATTTTTTGCTTATAATGTATAAGACTTCCTGAAAGGGTGTTTTGGGAGGATTACTTGTGTGATTGATTCTGGTTTTTTTGCATGCTTGAATATCTCAGGGGGAAGCAAGGACTGTTTCTGCTGCTTTTCCTTTTTTTTCCACCTGGGGCTTGCATTCTCATGAGAGGTCTGTTTGCCCCTGGGTCCTCACCTGTGCCCTGAGCTGATGTCCTGGGCTGAAGGCTGCCCCCAGGTGCCCCCAGCCTGCCCAGCTCCCTGGCTTTGCCAGCCTGGAGAACCTCAGAGCTCCCTGGCCTCAGACCTCAGGTGAACCTCGAGCACTCCCTGAGTGTTGGCAGCCAAACCTTCAGGAGGGCAGATGCTCTTTGGGTCCCCAGGAGACTAAAGAGCTAGTAAGATCATGACAGTGTGTTTGCTGTGCAAATGAAACCAGATGGGAGGATGAGCACATCATATGCGGATCATAAGCTGTTTTCCCTTGAGCCAACTGGATGTGAATAAAAACAAACCAAGGAAAATCTTTGTTGGTGAGGGGAGAAACAGCATGTTAGTGAAGATGGACAACCCGTGTGCCTTCAGCAGAGGGAGGAAAGGGTATGTGCTGAGAACTCCAGGAAAGGAAAACAAGAACTGGCTTCACCCTGCCAATATTTCTAAAAATGAAAAAGGAGAAGGAGAAATGAGCAATGTGTCAGCCTTCAACACTGACTTATGAACAAGGTTCATGACTTGCAGAGTGCTGGGGGAAGGGTGAGGATCCAAGGTCTTGCAGTAGATCTGCAGGGAGTGAATCACAACCTGAGCATGAGTCAACAGGACCTGGCTGTTGTGAAAATGTTAAATGTCAATACAAGGATGTTTACACAGAACCACAACTTATAAAATGCATGATGCAATCCTTCAGCTCCCCTCAGCACTAGTAAGGCCCCAATCAGAGCAGTACTGAACAATGTTTTTCCTTTTCAAGGGGAATATGAAGTAGTTGGAGAGAAGCCAGGCAGAGAGAATCAAGAATTACTAGAAGTCTGGAAGAGCCTGTCCTCGTGGATTTCATTAGAGATCATGTAGTGTTCAGTGTGAACAACAGAAGAGCAAAAGGGACACAGAAATTTGGTTTCCTCTAAGAGGCATATTTTGCAAAGAAGATGTTTATCCATATAAACAGGACAATAATAATAGGATTAATTGCAGTTTGAGAGATTTAGATTAGATATTAGGAAAAAATTTCTGGCCACCAGGATGGTTATAGACAGGGAGAGATGGTGTGAGGGAGCTGTGAAAAACCTCTGTTATGAGAGATTTCTACAGACTGTTGTAAATAAATAGGGGCCAGGAAAAGGAAAACACTGGGATGAGATGCACTACGTGAGTTTTGGGACCCTTTCTCATTCTGTTTCTGTGTGGTTCCCAGCTTTTGAGAACTGAGCTTGGCTGATACACGGTTTTCCCCATATAGACTAATTCCAGACTGATGGTAAATGGGTCAGCAAACATCAAAATCACAGCCAGGAATACTGTTGCACCAACAGAGGCTTTTTGTGTAGTGTGGGCTGAACTCCAGTTAAAATTCTGTGAATTAAACCCTGTTGCATTAAAATGACATTGATTTCAGGATTTTATTATTTGACAAATCCAAATTTGGGATTTTTGGATCTTCGTGGCTTAACCAGTTAAATGAAGGCAGCCCTTCTAGTACTCCCTGTGCATTAGGTGACATAAATCCTCTCTTGACAATTACCTGAAGACACCCATTGAGTTCAAGGAAAAAAAGCAGCCCAGGCACTAGAGCACAGTCATGTTTATGCAGAACTTGCTTCCCATGCCCCAAAAGCTATTTGTTCCTTCTCTGCCCTGTGCTGCAGATGGTAGCAGAGCTTACCACATAAGCTGTCAGAGGAAGAGTAGCTCGATGAGAGAAGCACATCTCATGCTCCTGTGCTTGGTCCCCTGATGGATCCCCAGGCAGGACTCAGGCCAGTGATGAGTGGAGTCCCTCAG
>NW_008595489.1:0-3803 GCF_000691845.1 Merops nubicus
GGAAATATATGTTCTTGATATCAACACTTCCAGCCTGACTTGGATATTAACACTTCTAAAGAACATCAACATTGACCAGCCATCCTTCTACTTCGATTCATCTTTTTAGACTTTGTTATCTACCACAAATGGATAATACATACTTAGATGGAGTTTTTAACATGCAGTGACAGGTGCCGCATCTTCAACGCTCCAGTAACAAAAAATATCAAGAGACATGCTGACAAACCAACCAAACCGCAGCCTGCCCACAGCTATTCCAATCTCTCCACTCCTTCAACTTGGGCACACGTTCATCCAGCCTCCATCATTTTCACCTGCCATGCGGAGGCTGAAGTACATCCTGCAGCAGAGAGGCAACAGGGGACATTTGCAGTGGAGGGCAACAGGGCAAGCAGTGGAGTTTGGCATGGGCTGGTCCATCAGGGATGACTGAAGAAACCATTGCCTGAAGAGCACAGAAACATGAACATTTGAACCTGGCACAAAAAGAAAAAGCAACCTACAAAAAGTAAAAGAACCCACAACAAACAGAAACCACAGCACACACAGTTAACAGAAAAAAAAAAATTTCCTGCAAAACAAACCAGTGAACACACCTACCCGGCAAGAAAAAGTACCAAATATACCCACTCAAACTAAACAATCCTGACTTCCTGCAAGTGGTCCCAGCTTTTATACCCAAGTGGAACACCTGAACTTTGTTAACTCCATAGGGGGCACCTGGGGCTCTATTACCTTATGGCTCTCCCTGCAGGGCCGGCCGCACACTGGGGGGAACCTATAAGGCAAACTCACCACCTCTTTATGAAGGGCTGTGGGAATCATCTCTATGTCAACCTTAATTCAGGGTTCAGAAAACAGCATTTCAGATCCAAAGGTTCAAAAAAATGTCCAAAAGGTTCCGAAAAATGTCAGTCCCAAAGGTTCAAAAATATTTCTAAGTCAGAACAGTATGAAAAAAATGTCTAAGTCTGAAAGTTATGAAAAAATGTCTAAGTCCCAAAGGCTCCGAAAAAATTTCTAAGTCAGAAACGTTCCAAAAAATGTCTGTCCCAAACGTTCCGAAAATCGTCTAAGACCCAAAGGCTTAAAAAGCTAAGTCCCAATGGTCCTGAAACAAGTCTAAGGCACAAAGGTTCGAAAAAATGTCTAGAGTCCCAAATATTTCGAAAAATGTCTAAGTCACAAAGGTTCCAAAAAATTTCTAAGACCAAAAAGTTCGGAAACATTCCTAAGCCCCAAATCTTCCAAAAAATTTCTAAGTCCACATAGTCCAAAAAATTTCCAATTTCAAAAGCCTCCAAAAACTAAGTCCAAAAATTTCGAAAAATTTTTAAGCCCAAAAGGTTCCCAAAAATTTTTAAGACCGAAACGTTCAGAAACATTTCTAAGCACCAAATGTTCCGAAAAATTTCCAAGTTTGAAAAGTCTGAAAAATTTTCGAGTTCGAAAGCCTCAGAAAACTTTCTAAGTCCAAAAATTTCAAAAAATTTTTAAGTCTCAAAGGTTCCCAAAAATTTTTAAACCCAAAAAGTTCAGAAACATTTCTAAGCCCCAAAAGTTCTGAAATATTCCTAAGTCCAAAAAGTCCAAAAAATTTCCGAGTTCCAAAGCCTCTGGAAAGTTTCTAAATCCAAAAATTTCAAAAAATTTTGACGTCACAAAGGTTCTGAAAAATTTATAAGACCAAAAAGTTGGGAAAAATTTCTAAGCACCAAATGTTCCAAAAAATTTTCAAGTTCGAAATGTCCAAAAAACTTCGAGTTCGGAAGCCTCCACAAAGTTTCTAAGTCCAAAAATTTCAAAACTTTTTTTTGAAGTCCTAAAGTTTCCAAAAACTTTTTAAGACCGAAACTTTCGGAAACATTTCTAAGCCCCAAATATTCCTAAAAAATTTTCAAGTTCGAAAAGTCCAAAAAATTTCTGAGTTCGAAAGCCTCCGAAAAGATTCTAAGTCAAAAAATTTTGACAAATTTTGAAGTCCCAAATGTTCCAAAAAAATTTTAAGACCAAAACATTCAGAAAAATTCCTACGCCCCAAATGTTCCGAAAAATTTCTAAGTCCGAAAAGTCCCAAAAATTTCTGAATTTGAAAGCCTCCGTATAAGTTTCTAAGTCCAAATATTTCGAAAAATTTTGAAGTAACAAAGGTTCCCAAAAATTTCTAAGCCCCAAAAGTTCTGAAGTATTACTAAGTCCAAAAAGTCCGAAGAATTTCTAAATTTGAAAGCCTCTGAAAAGTTTCTAAGTCCAAATATTTCGAAAAATTTTGAAGTAACAAAGGTTCCCAAAAATTTCTAAGCCCCAAAAGTTCTGAAGTATTACTAAGTCCAAAAAGTCCGAAGAATTTCTAAATTTGAAAGCCTCTGAAAAGTTTCTAAGTCCAAATATTTCGAAAAATTTTGAAGTAACAAAGGTTCCCAAAAATTTCTAAGCCCCAAAAGTTCTGAAGTATTACTAAGTCCAAAAAGTCCGAAGAATTTCTAAATTTGAAAGCCTCTGAAAAGTTTCTAAGTCCAAAAACTTTGAAAAATTTTTAAGTCCTAAAGTTTCCAAAAGATTTTTAAGACCGTAACGTTCGGAAACATCTCTAAGCCCCAAAAGTTCTGAAATATTCTTACGTCCGAAAAGTCCAAAAAATTTCCGAGTTCCAAAGCCTCTGAAAAGTTTCTAAATCCAAAAATTTCCAAAAAATTTCAAGTCCAAGAGGTTCCCAAAAATTTTTAAAACCAAAACATTCTGAAAAATTTCTAAGACCCAAATGTTCCAAAAAATTTCTGAGTCCTAAAAGTCCGAAAAATTTCTAAATTCAAAAGCCTCCGTAAAGATTCTAAGTCCAAAAATTTCAAAAAATGTTTACGTCCTAAAGGTTCAGAAAAATTTTTAAGACCAAAAAGTTCAGAAACATTTCTAAGCCCCAAAATTTCTGAAATATTCCTAAGTCCGAAAAGTATGAAAAATTCCTAATTTGAAAGCTTCCAAAAAGTTGCTGGAGTCCCAAAATTTCGAAAAATTTGAACTCCCAAAGGTGTTGAAAAATTTTTAACACCAAAATGTTCGGAAACATTTCTAAGCCCCAAAATTTCTGAAATATTCCTAAGTCCGAAAAGTATGAAAAATTCCTAATTTGAAAGCTTCCAAAAAGTTGCTGGAGTCCCAAAATTTCGAAAAATTTGAACTCCCAAAGGTGTTGAAAAATTTTTAACACCAAAACGTTCAGAAAAATTCCTATGCCCCAAAAGTTCTGAAATATTTCCATGTCTGAAAAGTTTGAAAAATGTCTAAATTCGAAAGCCTCCAAAAAGTTTCTAAGTCCAAAAATTTCAAACAATTGTGAAGTCCCAAAGGTTCCGAAAAATTTTTAACACCAAAACGTTCAGAAAAATTCCTATGCCCCAAAAGTTCTGAAATATTTCCATGTCTGAAAAGTTTGAAAAATGTCTAAATTCGAAAGCCTCCAAAAAGTTTCTAAGTCCAAAAATTTCAAACAATTGTGAAGTCCCAAAGGTTCCGAAAAATTTTTAACACCAAAACGTTCAGAAAAATTCCTACGCCCCAAAAGTTCTGAAATATTTCGATGTCCAAAAAGTCTGAAAAATTTCTAAATTCAAAAGCCTCCAAAAAGTTTCTAAGTCAAAAAATTTCAAACAATTTTGAAGTCCCATAGGTTCCAAAAATTTTTAACACCAAAAAGTTCGTAAAAATTCCTAAGCTCCAAATGTTCTGAAAAATTTCTAAGTCAGAAAAGTCCCAAAAATTTCTAAATTCAAAAGCCTCCAAAAAGTTTCTAAGTCCAAAAA
>NW_008595489.1:3827-9248 GCF_000691845.1 Merops nubicus
CAAAAATTTCAAAAAATTTTAAAGTCCCTAAGGTTTCCAAACATTTTTTATGCCGAAACATTTGTAAAAATTCCTAAGACCCAAATGTTCCAAAAAATTTCTAAGTCCGAAAAGTCCAAAATATTTCTGAGTTCGAAAGACTCCGAAATGTTTCTGTAGTCCAAAAATTTCAGAAAATGTTGAAGTTCCAAAGTTTCCGAAAAAAGATTTAAGACCAAAAAGTTTGGAAGAATTTCTAAGCCCCAAAAGTTCTGAAATATTCTTACGTCCAAAAAGTCCAAAAAATTTCCGAGTTCAAAAGCCTCTGAAAAGTTTCTAAATCCAAAAATTTCAAAAAATTTTGAAGTCCCAAAGGTTCTCAAAAAATTTTAAGACCAAAAAGTTCGGAAAAATTTCTAAGTCCCAAAGTTTCAAAAAATTTCGAATTCCCAAGCACTCCGAAAATTTTCTATGTCCCAAAGGTTTGAAAAAATGTCTGTCTGATAGGCTCCGAAAAATTTCTAAATTCCAAAGGTTCAAAAAAATGTCTACGTTCGAAAGGGTCCAAAAGGTACGACAACATATCTAAGTGCGAAAGGTACGACAACATGTCTAAGTCCAAAAGGTTCCGAAAAAATTTTTAAGTACAAAATGTTCAAAAAAATGTCTTAGTCCGAAATGTTCCAAAAAATGTCTAAGTCCCAAAGCCTCTGAAAAATTTCTAAGTCCCAGATGTTCAAAAAAATGTCTAAGTTTGAAAAGCTCCGAAAAAATTTATAAGTCCTAAAGGCTCTGAAAAATTTCTATGTCCGAAAGGTTTTGAAAAATGTCAAACTCCAAAAGTTTCAAAAAGATTTCTAAATCCCAAAGGTTAAAAAAAAAGTCTAAGTTCTAAAGGTTCCGAAAAATGTCTAAATCCGAAAGTTATGACAAAATATCTACGTTCTAAATGCTCTGAAAAATTTCTAAGTCCCAAGGTTTCGGAAAAATGTCGAGGTCCGAAAGGCTCCAAAAAGTTTCTAAGTCCCAAAGGTTCGAAAAAATGTCTAAGTCCGATAGGTTCCAAAAAATGTCTAAGTCCCAAAGGCTCTGAAAAATTTCTGTCTGAAAGGTTCTGAAAAAACGTCTAAGACCCAAAGTCTGCGAAAAAATGTCTAAATCTGAAAGGTATGATAAAATATCTAAGTTCAAAAGGCTCCAAAAAATTTCTAAGTCCCAAAGTTTTTCATGCTCAGCAAAACATACCATTCTGCTCTGCAAATCACGATTCCACAACCACACACCCACACCAAAACACACACCACAACAGGCAAAAAGGAAAAGCAACGAAAAAGGAAGCCAAACACCCCCACACCACCACCTGTTGGGTGATGCTCCAGTGAAGATAACTGGAGATAAATGTCTACATATCTGGACATTTGAAGCACCGTTATTGCCTAACATCTTACTGCAATTCCAGTTATCGCTGACTACAAAATCTCTGGCAGAGCCGCTCCACGTTGCATACAGAAACGCTGCACAGCCATCCACTCTGCCTGCTGCAGATTACCAAGGCCTGCTCCATCAGAGATGACTCCAGAAAACATTGCCTGAACAGCACGGACACAGGAACTTAATCACCCTAAATGACTTGCTGGAAAAAAACTCCTACCCCCGGGGAGGGCTGTGAGCCACCTACCCCTGGGGGTCCCAGCTATACAATGGCTCTCAATCAAATAGCACGAACCAGTTATCAGTAACCCAGGAGAACTTATACAGACTTTCTTATTGATATGGGTGCTCAAATGTCCATGATTACCAAACTGCAAAATACCTAAATGTAGTACCAAGTCGCCGTACAATAGGTTATACAGGAATAGATGCAGTCATTAAGAAATGCCCTGTGACCAGGATTACCTTGTGGCTTTCAGGGGAAAAAAAGCAAACCCGAGCCGATGTGCTGGTAGGGGGCTGGTAGGGGGCTGCTAAAAATAACATCTTGGGTTTTGATATCTTGTATGGCAGGGTGTGGAAACTCCCAGATGGGTCACAGTGGAGTTTCGCTGGGCGAGGTGAACCTAAAACCATTAATTTGCTGGAAATAGCTATACCTCTGCCCTCCTCTAAAGTCACTAATGTGAAACAATACCCTCTGTCTGCAGCCACACATTCAGCAATTGACGGGGTGGTGGCTGACTTGAAGAAAAGGGATATTATTACCCCTACACGTTCTCCCTATAAATCGCCAGTATGGCCAGTTCCTAAACCTGATGGGTGGTGGCCTTTGACAATTGATATACTGTTCACAGCTCCTGTCTCAAGTACAACTTCAGTCCTACCAGCAAAGGAGTGTGGCTTACAGATGGAACTGCCCGTGGTGTGGGATCCAGTTGGCAAGAGAAATCAGCAGAGAATGTGCCACTCAAACTTGCATACAAAAGGCTGCAGACTGGCAGAGATTATTACAAAAGGCAAAAGGAGCCCAGTCTGCAATGCAGACTCGAGGGCAAAATAACCCCTAAGGGTGAAAATACCACCCAGAGGCATTGTGCCTATGTCCCTAGCAAAACCCAGAGGCTTATATATTATGCCTGTGAAGGGGAAAAAGAAAAAGACAGACAAACCCACTGTATTAGTGCTCAGTGGATAGTCCCCAAATTCTAACTTCAAAGCCTGGGTGTCTAAACCAAGGCCAGCCCTGTGTTTTCTTACAGGACAATGGAGAAGCAAACTGCTTTGATGCTGTCACTGGTGACAGCCAGGACATGGACAACGATATGGACTCACTGGAGTGATGAGCTTGTATCACAGGGCGGGGCTGGAATGATACTATCACTTATGCTGCATACATATCCTGCACACACCAATACAGGATCAGAGCAACAAGAAGTGGAAAGTTACAAAAGACTCAGGAGCAATTGTTGCTATACTGGGAACTAACTGCTTGAAGTTTTGTATATACTTGGGTTTTTGTTTGGTTTTTCGTTTTTTTTTAAATCCTGACTTTGGTTACGACAATTGTTGTCACTGTATTGCAATAAGCCGCATTGCATGTGCACCAGTGGTATGGGGTACAACCGATCTACAATCTTGGGGATGAGCAAACAACACACTGACAATGGCCCTCAGGGTTTCACACCATTTGACAAGGGATTTTCTTTTGCTCAGGTATCAAACCAGTCAGCATTGTGGTATTGCCAAAATGTGATAAATTGTTCCAATTGGAAACAACATAATTAGGTTGAATACTATTGGCCAGTTTATATCACCCTAAAAATGGGTTCTCTGTGTCAGAATCAGAGCATAAAATACAAGGTAGTAAGTGCAAATTTTGCACCCCATAACGATTGCAGTGTTGCTTCTGGTGATGCTCCGGCTGGTCTGATCTGGGCCTGTAGTGATGGTAAGATGTATACTTCTTCATGGGCTGGGTTGCCTGAACTCCAGTGTACTTTGGGGCTCCCAACATTGTGTCCCTCATGGAGGAGGACTCCTGTCCAACCCCACTGGGTGGCTTGTGTTAAACAGGCAAAAATAGAATTAGGGGCAGATGTAGAAGGGTAGCAAGACCCAGGAGCAGCTACTTGTATAGCTTGGGGAATGGAAGGATTTTGGGGATTTGGAAGCGCTACTGTGTGTATGCAATTGAGGCTAAGTAAATTAGCCTATCAAGTAGAGAAATTAGCTGATGCTACTGATGTCAGCCTACAGCTACTCAACAGGCAACTACAAGCTACATCGAGGATGGCTCTTCAGAACTGCATGGCACTGGACTTAATGCTGTTACAGCAAAATGGACTTTGTGGTTACCTGAACCTCTCCAGTACAGACTGTTGCATTCCTATCCCGAACATAACTCAGGGCCTCGACCTTCAACTAGCGAAGATACGACAGGTGGCGAAAGACACTCGTGAACTCCGAGTGTCAATGAATGACAGCTGGCTTGCAAAGCTGTTTGGATGGTTTGTATTTAGTGTTAGTGGTTGGATCCAAAGTTTAATACAATATATGTTGATGTTTATTGCAATGATAATTATCCTAGGTATAGCGATATCTTGTGTAAAATCAACCATATTAAGAACTATTAACATTAGAATGATTCAACTTACTGATTACACGCCAGCAGGGATGGAGGAGGAGAATCAAATTGATGTCCCAGGTATTGATACCTTAATTTAAAATCCAAATTTGAGCAATTGGTTATGACTATAGCCACTGAGTGGGATTGTAAAGAGAACACAGTTAATGACAAAGTCCAGTCACCAAGTACACCATGCAGCTGTATGCCTGGAAGCACAAAACTCAGCACTGGTGAGGTGCTAAGCACTGGGCGAGTGTGGCAACCATCAACAGATCAATATCTGGTGTTATCTGGGTGCCTGGAGGAGAGTGAAATGGGGCAGAGGCCTCGTGGTCCCAGTCTTCCAATGTCTTAGCCCAAAACAAAGGGAGCCACTACCCCCACCTATGCAGGTGTAAAACAACGGAATTTACAGCATTAACTTAAGCGATAAGATTGTCTATAGTCATCCCCACTTGCACGTACACCCCGGTGATGTAATGTAAAAAACTCAAGTATAAATATCACCCCAATGTTGGCCCCAAAATTGGGACAGGATCGACTCGGAACCATACCAATGACAGAATGGATTGACGAATCCGCTCCTTTGCCATCCCCCCCACTTGGGACGCCGCGTGGGTAAGCTTATTTACCTCAGCCAACACTGAGAGACATACTTTTCTTCACCAGGTGTATTCATATTTTTCTCCTCAGGTGCATTTCTATGCTTCATCCTGAGCATACCCTTGATTATTGTCGTGAGGTTACTGTGTCTTGGTCTATTGTATTTTCTGCCCAATGAGCTTGTCTATTTCCCAGGCATCCGGGCCTACCATGGGCAAGTTGTTATTGTTTTGTGTGTGCACGCGCGCATATATATCTAGTGTGTTGCTGTTATTAGCAATAAACCTTTAGTTATACCCGTAGCTTTTAACTTTATCACCAGAAATCCAAAAGAACTTTAAATGTTGCTGTAAATAAACAATTACCATTTGCCTCCCAATCTGTGTCTGTTGCGTATTCAGTGCCAGCCACACAAGACCGGATTTATCCCCACCCCCACCCCCTTTTCGCAACAACAGTCCAGACATATGCACATTAAGGGCATCAATTCCTATGGTGATGCCACCTACCTCTGACTTCACAACCCCAGGCGCAAGAGCTCCATGCTACACACCATACACTGCATGAAGAGAGGCCCCAACATGAAAAAAGTCCAAAATAAAGAGGCCCCAAAATAATGCCCCAAATAAACAAGGTCTCAAATCAAGGCCACAAATAAAAGCCCAAAAGAAAAAGGCCCATAATAAAGGAACTAAAATAAGGAGCCTGAAAAAAAGAGGCCACCACATCCAAAAAAAAATTAAAAAAAAGCACCCATATCCAAAAGAGTGGGGAGAAAC
>NW_008595490.1:0-36966 GCF_000691845.1 Merops nubicus
CCACAATCCCAGCCACCACCCTCCCCCTCAAACCAGTACACCTTGAAGATGTTTGGCTATACCATTTCACAGCTGACTTGTGATACAGACAGCTTATGCAACAGAACAGTCTTAGCTGATACATAGTTTTGATAATAACAATACAGCTTAATCAAGGCATGCAACATTGCAATAGTACAAATCACAGTGCTAATTCTAGCTAATTGTAAATTCAGTTGTCTTCAGAATAGAAAAATAGAATGTTCTGTATTTTGAAAGAGGTAATGAAGATTGTCTGACTACCCCAAAGCCAATCTCCCTTGCATTTCTAAAAGAAGGCTTAACAACAACACATCTCTAGGAAAGGATTTGTGAAACTGAATAAATCACTAGCCAGTCAACACAGTCTACAATCAAGAGAACAATATTGTTTTCAGGAAATGTGTAACACTGAGAGCAGCAGGAGCTGGTGTTACGTTTCATCAAATCATAGTGGACAGTCACTTATCAAATATTACATAAAGTTACATTAATTCTGTCTCTCAGACCATTTGACTGTTACCTCAATTGAAAGGTTATTACGTAAATTAAAGGCAAACTGAAGGGAGGAATGACTGAAACCAGCTTTACTGGTGTATGTACGGTGTATTCCGTAATTGATTTGATCAGCATCGAAATTCTTCTTATGTGAAACCAGAGTCAATCCCACTAAGAGAACTGCACTGTAACTGACACAGAAAACATACAGTGACTTCCTCATTACAAATATATATATTTTTGAAATGTTTTGATTTACTGTTCTTTTAAGACGTTGTTACTATTGGAAACATATTCATGGTAACACTGATGAGAACTGCATCACTGAAGTTAAGGAGGACCTCCAGTCAGAGACGTTCTTGCTTGGCAATACTACTTAGAAATATTTAATTATTTATCTCAGTATACAGTGCTTTCCATATAGCAGGTTTCGAACACTAGAAGTTTTACCACTTTCAAATTAATTCAGCTCTTCAATTCTGTTTTTTAAAAATAATATTTTATTTTCTCTTGCTTACAATGTATGTAACCTTATTATGCTCTGGTGTTCAGTAATGTTAAATATTGAATCAAATTTATTCAACCATAAGTTTGTCTTGGATTGTGTTAATTAATTCTGAGTATGTTCAAAAAAGGGATTGTTCAGATTTACAGTTCAGGTAGCTTTTTTAACTGGTGTGTTTTCTACAAACTGAAAGCTCATACATAAAAAAATCCAGTGTTTAACCCTGTTAATCATTTTGCAAGACTTCTGAATTAGATCAGTATAATTTACCCTATTTTATATCTGAGTAAACTGTGGTAAATAGGAGTTAGACTGCCTGTGACAAGTGTAGGTCTAGACTTCAGGAGTAGAATAGTTTCAACCCATGGATACAAGGGGTGTTATTGAGATTTTAAGTAGAACACGTCCAGGAGGATCCATGTTCATGGATGTAGCATTTTTTTGTCTGCCACTTAGACAGACTGAATGACACAGTCCTGCATGGAACTACAATTTCATTTTTCTACATCCTGGCTTTCTATCTTGGAGGTGTCATATTCCCTTATTCATTGCCATAATCATTAGCACACTGAAAATCATACAGAATTAAGGAGGTCATGAAGCTTACTTTTTTGATT
This sequence comes from Merops nubicus, assembly GCF_000691845.1. Taxonomy (NCBI): domain Eukaryota; kingdom Metazoa; phylum Chordata; class Aves; order Coraciiformes; family Meropidae; genus Merops; species Merops nubicus. The sequence goes on from NW_008595490.1 coordinate 1,639, forward strand.
TTTGATCAAGACTCCTACTGCCTAGGAGATTGATGAAGACATAGATATCTCAAGTCTCTTGTTACTCCAGCTTACATCTCCATATTAATTCATCTTCACATCACAGCTTTTGAGGAGATATTGCTGCCACCTGGTCAGTATCTCTAAAGCTACCACTTAAAAATTTAAAATGTTAACAGATGCTCAAAGGAAGTGTACAAAGTCTATATTAAGGATACAGAATAGCTTTCACACCCACCATAAGCATGTCTCCTGTTCATGTGGTGAACATATGTAGTTTGCTGCCTCAGGATCCCAATTTAGGCTTGCCTTGCTTTTTTTCTTCTCAGGAACATTGTGAGTCTGTCCTTCATTTACACTCCACATTTTTTTTTCGTGCTGTTTATGCAAGTAGCGCTTTGAAAAAACCCATATATTAGCACCTTCTTAACTGTGGTAAATATATTGAAAAATGTAACAATGGACAGCCACCATCAGCTTAAATCTCAATATGCTCACAGATTGGGTGTCTGAATAACATTTGTGATTATTTATAAGTAAATATATATATATATATATTATAAATAAGATGTTGATAGAGCTTCTTTAATGAATTAATATCTCGTGATGGAAACAGTAACAATAGCGATAACTAAGTAAAAAACTGAAATTCACAAAACAGAAAGTAGACTCAGAGGTCAAGATGACAATGAAAGTTTCTGCACCCTGCATGCCTTTGTGTTTTTATGGTTAAGGTACACTAGCTCCTGTGACTGTAAGCTGTGTCATTTAATCAAATTAGAGAGCTTTAGCTGTACATTCAAAGGAGGGTGATCAGCAGTAAAATGGTGAGCAGATTTACCTAATTAGGCCCCACATTTAGTGCTCCTGGAGATGAATAGGATCATTTCACACTTATCTTCAAGCTAGTGTTTGTGCAAGTTTGGCATAAAAGTGCATCATTCTACATTGCCAGGGTTATCTAACTACACAGAAAAAGTTTATTTCAGGAGAAAGACTTTATGGGAGAGTTCTCTTTAGAAAGACAAGCGGGAAGAAACTAATTCCTTGGAATTAATGAATTTTCCACACTAACAAATTCCTATTGTTCTTGCACATGTCTACTTCACATTTTGTCTGTGTCTAATTAACAGCTGTTGTGAGTTTCTTTCTCTCTTTTTTTCCTGTTGTATGAATGCGATCATTTTAACTTTCCTTTCCTGAATATTAATACTTGTCAATGTCTTGGCAAGCTTCATAGAATTTAGGCAACAGTTAACCTGATATTCTTAACGCATTTGATGGGTCATTAACATGTGAATATTTATGAACAATAAAAAATTTTAAATGTTATTACTGTTCATAGGAAAAGTACAAAAAGAAATACTTCCATGAGAGAGACAGCTAAATAACTGATTATATAATCATTAAATTATGTGCTATAGTAATGAATTCTTGTGTAGATAACAGAGAACAGGTTCTTTCAAGACAGTAGAGCTTTGTCTTGTATCTAGTTATTTCTTTATTTCAGATTTAAGCTAAGTGGACTGAACATGTGACTAAGCATCATGGAAAAACTTGAGCTTGCTTAACTGAACTGTCTACAGTCTAAGTTTCTACATTTAAGATAGGCAGGTTTGTGCTTTTAGGGACTGATTCATCTCACCTATCTGGACTGAAATAGATAAGATGCATCAAACTATACCAAAACTGTTTCCTTTTTTTTACTAAATTAGTAGTCCAGATTCGGACATCTGCATGTCTGAGCTGGGTAGGAAGAACTGTACATATGTGACAGTAATGTAGTACCAGTAGTTTATATAAGAAAGCCCAAGTTAGTTTTGAAATAGAAGAAAAAGCACCCGTATGTAATGAGTCGTAAACTGGGAGGAATGACACATGATATGCCATGCCAGGAGACTGAAAAAGGCTTTAAAGAATAGAAACCTTAAAAGACAAATGTGTTTGATGAAGTATATGCTTTTCATAGCAAATAGATGCACATACTTGTTCATAAGGTGAACTGGCACTCCATATGCAAAAGGAAATCCTTTTCAATGCACTGAGTCAGGAGATCAAACCAAACTGGAGTCTAGAAAAACAAAAGTAAATAAGACTACTATTGCATACATCTCAGAGACACATGGCAGTAAGTACTTTTCTTAAATGTCTTAGACAATTATTATTATTATTAGACAATTAGTAGACAATGTTTTCTTAATTTAAAAGTCTAAAATTTCACAGGACTAAAATTCATCCTGTTCCTTTCAACTTTTATTTTAAAGCATAAATGGAAATCATATGAAACTATTTGCTCTAATGAGGACAGTATATTAGCAGCTGATTTTGCTTTCATTAGTGAGAACAGACAGTATAATCAGTCTAATTCCAAAGGTTAAGGAAAATCAAGCTTTTATTGTGTCAAAGACCCACACAGTCACTTTTCTTCCTTTTGGCAAACTGGATTATTTGGCTAATCCGTGGTGTGTGTTTCTGCTCATTCATCTGCTAGGCATTAAACCTGCAAAGCCACATGTGATGCCTAACTTGTTATAGAGATAATTCAAGTGTTTTGTTTGTTTATTTTCTTGTCCTTACCTTTGTTTCAAGTAGGTACTTAGATTCTCTCTGCTTACTGTGTAGACAGAATCTCTAGGACTAATTCTAACAAAAGGCAGTTTCTGCCTGCCTCGGAAATTTTTAAACATTCTTCAGTGGGTTTGTATTACGTTGGCTCTCAGTACCGATGGGTAATGACACTGCTGAGACCAACACCATGTTAGTCAACCTGTTCTTAGAAACAGTTATACAGGTGTGCTGATGAGGCAAATGTTGAGGCAGACAAGAGAAGAATGTTGAAGCTACTGTAGTTTTCTGAGCAAATGTCCTTTATAGAGCTGTGTACCCTAACTAAGAGAACGCACAGACATCGTTTGTAACCTATTAACACATTAGGAGGCACGAAGCCATAAATAAGTGACTGACAAAAAAATCCTCTTGATCATATAGATTAAAATTAATTTTGCAGAAATAAAGTAATAAGTATGATTAACCAAGTTCAATCTTTTATTACACCTGTGCCAATCCAGTAGAATCTTTTCCTAATAAACACAGTAATCCACTATACCAATTCTTTCCACTGTTCTCTTGCATCATCTCCTAAAAGGCCTATTTATCCTTTATTAATATAACATTACCATGTCACAGATCACAGATCACAGAACCTTACTTAAAATACCAATGAACCTTAAGTACCTGAAAACATTGAATCATGGTGCAAAGATTAGTGTCATTTACTCTTATTTCTGTAGCTAGGCAAACCAGGTAGAAGTTCAAGCTTTTTAGTTCTCATTTAATGGTATGCTCAGTTTACTGTGAGACACCTCTTTCTTTTAGAAAGCAGAGAAAGAATGATGGCTGATTCATGAGATTACATATGGCGGTATCTAATCATACTTGGCTTACATACCCCTTCAGTTAGTTAGCATGATAATCAAAGATTAATTTTTATTTGATCATAGGTTAACAAATAGTTTTAAGCACACTTAACTGGATGGATAAGCCAAATTCATGAATGTAAATCTTCTGTTAAGGTGAACTTGATTAGAAAGTTATTCTTAACATCCTAGCTAGTTATTTTTCAATACCACATACATATGCATACAGGTAATAGAGAGGCATATTAGGGCTGGAATTCAACGTCCATAATTTGAGCAGCAGAACTGTCCTGGGACAGTCCTGCTAACTTCATGTAATTTCACAAAAAAAACCACCCTTGTGTTCATGCATTGATGTCTTAGATTTCCCCTCAAAGGCAACATACGGTGAGTATCAAAAAGCTATTTCCTCCTAATTTTCAGCTTGAGCATGGGAGATGTTAAATGATATAATACAGAAATCTGCAATATGAATATATTGGCTTGCATTATGGTGAAGCCATCATATCAGTGAATACTGAAGTATATCTTCATAGAGTAATTTAATTATTCTTAAAAGTAATTTTTGGAGACAACAAATAATACATAGTACCTGCAGAATTTCTAAGAGTCTAAAATTTAGTAGCTTGAAAAGATTTTACACTGAAAATACAGTAGATCTGAAATTTTCTCGAACGACAGATGTTTTGCATTTAATTTCCTCTGTAGAGAGATCACATTTCAAAAAGAAAATTTCTTTTCAGTCCTGTGGTACAACCATAACTTTATTGAAATTAATGACATTGTTATCCTAGCCAAACAATTACTCAGTTGATATACTACTAGACCATAGTTTTTGCAGTGGCTATAGCTAATAACTAAACTGTGGCTTTGTACAAATACCGTGCCAATGGCACATAGAAAGTGCAAAGAGCATATGATTTTTTTTGCAGTGCCCTAGACACAGATTGTAGCTCAGCCACAATCTACCTTCTGCCATCACCTCTGAGCAGAATAGATTATCGTACAACAGCTCTGTACTTCATGCAATTATATGGCCAGGTGCCACTGTGTTAGTGCAATTACATTCTTGGATGAAGAAATAATATCAAGGTTCAGCCTACTCTCTTCGCACCATTATGGAAAGGGGAAGTAATGGCTCTGCAGAGGTTGTTTTCCCACCTCATAAATGAAAGATGCTTTCCCCCTGGTAATGCCGACAAACCTGTGTAACAGGCAAAAAGGAAGGCTGCTGAGGTAACATTAAGTAGAGCTGAGCAGAAATTGAAATTACTGTTCCGTGGGGAAATTCAGCTATTTCAACGCTTGGTTTTTGTACCTAATTGAGTTGAAAAATTGGAACATGTCAAAGAACAGTACACTGTAAAAGCTACTTTCATTCTGACGTGGTGACATTTCATTTTGAGTTCATACAGTATTAAACTGCAGTCCTCTGTTGTTCTATATTGCTATATACATATTTCACAACATATCTGCAGGTATATGTTCCCTATAACGCACCATACACCTTGGTCCAGTATAAGATTGCAGTGGATCATAGATTTAAGAGGATGCTTGACCAGCAGGCAAATACTTGACTTTTCATGTTAGTAGTTGTCTGTCAGTATCAGTAATAGGCATTCTATTAATGAATAAATACAATTATTATTAAATTAAATTTACTGCCTAACAGTTTTAATCAAGTTTTCTTCAAATGCGTACAAACCGTTTACAGAAAAGCACTATTTGTATACATCTGAAGAACATGATTAAAACTGTAAGGTAGTAAATTTTCACATATGAACTTTGTATGATGCAACAAAAGTCCTTATCTACTTCTGCCACTTCCTTTTTTTAGACTTAATAACTGTTATTAAATATAGTAATATAAATATCTAGATTGTGCTTTAAGCCCTTGTTTCTTTACAAGAAAGTGGAAAAAAAGCACAATCTAGTCCTGACAGGCAGTGGTACAATGAATAATTCTACCATCAAAAAATATCACTGTACTTACAATCACTGTAACTGTGCTGTACAGAACTCTGAAGAGCTGTGTAATAATAAGACATCTTAGCTGTCTGTATGTAAAAGATATCCAGTCAATCTTTTAGCCTGCTAAAAATATTCCTAGGAAAAAAAAAACATATGGTGAAACAAAGCCACAAGGGAAATTATATATATAGATTTTTTTTTTTTAACTTATTCCCACTTGAAAAATAACAAGCCCTTCTGTTTATCATTATATTTATGAGGTAACTTCAATGAAATCACAAAAGTATTATCTTATGAACTGCAGAAGTTTTCATTTATTTTTCGGCCAAATCACTAAATGGTCTACTCTTTCAGGTGTATTGCAAAAATTTAGTTGATTTCCTACAATGAAATTGGGTCAAAAGGAATGAGATGGTTGGGTGACATAGGGCTTTCTTTGTAGTGGGAAAAAAAAGAGATTGATATATAGATAATTGCCAACATTTTCTTTGAAACTTTTATGTTGGGCATGTCATGCGTTTAATGTGCTCAGTTCAAATTTCCTATGTTACATGGTACATAATGATAAAGCATATGGACAGACTTTAGATTTACTTTAATGTTGCTATATATGTGAAAATAACAGCTAGATATTGCCGATGACATAGTTCATACAAATATCAGTAGCAATTTTACTGCCTTCCTTTCCTCTTTCTCCCGCCAAAACAAGCACCTAATTTCAGAATGCCTTCCTGGGAACTATTTCTTTATTAAAAAAAAAAAAAAAAGGAAAAAGAAACCCAAAATGACATCCACAAAGCAGTATGGAGTAAAATGAAAACATTAGGATGTCATTTTATAATCAGCTGAATAACTTAAGATTATAAAACATCCTCACAGTCCTAGTTTTTATATTTCTCTATCGTTTTTATTTAAAACATTCAATGAGTTATTGCACTTAGGTGGCTGTGTTTTTCAAATGAGAGGCTCTTGCTCTGAAGATTGTCAATGAGGATTCCAGACGAATTAAGTATCTGTTGGTAAAGTGTAATTTCCTACACAGAATTGCTTTCCCACAGAAATAGCTGGTCTTCTAAGAGCACTCACTAAGCAGAGCTAAAGACTTAGTTTATAATATCTTATCTATATGTATGGAAAGCTGGCTAAGAAATTTTTTTTTCTTTACTTCCTAGAACAATGAGCTTTCCCTAATTTTTTTTTTTTTTTTTTTCAGAATGTTTCTGGTGCTTATTATAGAACTCAGTTAAAAAAAAAAAGAAAAAGACAAAGGTTCTGTGAGTTCGCTGCAGACCACTTTGCAGGGGCTGAAGTCTATAAACTGGAGATAAAGGCAGAATTAGAATTGGAATAGAAGTAGAATAATGGGAATAAATAGAGAATATGTGAATCTGTGAACTAGGTTTTGTGTTGGACAAGGAATTGCAACATCTTTTTTATAGGAATGCCTGAGCCTCTTAAGTAGACTTAAGTGGAAAAAAGTGTAGTAGAAATACTGGAAATCATGAAATATAAGAATCCTAAAGAGTGGAATAGACTTGGAAGAGCAGAATTATAAATGTGAATGTTTAAAGCAGACCTCACCAGATAAATGTTACTTCTAAAATGCCTACTGCTTCTCATAAAAAGCTGTGTATTCAATACACAGAGTGAGCTGCTCTGCTATATTTCAATAAATTTACATTTTTGAACAAACAGCTGGATGATGAACGACACATCAGTGCCTGAAAGAATCTAAGGAAAAGTGAAATTGTAGTATCTAATTTTTTGTTTCATGTTCTTCACTTTCCTCTATCACCCTTAGGAACTTTATGTAGCTAATAAGAGAAAAATAATTACTAACCTTAATCTTTCTTTAGGTTTTTCGTGGGCAACAGAGAGTGTCCTCAATGACAGCCCCTCCAAACTTTTCTGAGGATGCCTGCTTGCAGAAGAAAAAAGGTTGAGAATTCAAATGTAACTGTATCTTCACAAATTGTTCTGATAAGAACCAATCAGTGTCTGATAAAAGCAAGTTGAGAATATCTTCACAGTTCTTCATTGGGCATTTTATTAAAAAAAAATGCAGATTTTTTTTAAAAAATTGTTTTTTTAATTTATCAAAATTACATTAGAAATATCAAAAAGAGATTTGTCACTGCATTCCTCTACTATGTCCTTGGAAGTCTGACTGACAAATTATGTGCCAAACTTTTTGATGACTAAACTTAGGCTATATGAATCTGAAACAATTAAATCAGTGCATACTTGCAAAGTTTATATATCTGAGTGCAATGCTGAGGCTCAAAAACCTCTCAGAAATAGCAACATTTATTAAAGAAGGTTAGAAAGCCATAAACATAAAGCATGCAAATGTATCCTGGAAGAAGGACATGCATTAATTACTACCTCTTGTTTAATTGCTATTTCATACAGAATTCTGTTATTTTTTTTCCACGCAGGAAGAATTAGATATTATTAGTATTGACTGCATTTATTTTTTAGACCATAGCTGGAATGGTTAAATCCTCCCCAAGACAAAATTCTTTGCAATTATTCCCATTATTAAAACTTTAAAGAAGTCCCTTTCCATATCCAAATCCAAAACATATAATATCATACTTTCTTCAAGACTTAAAGTTCTTAATTCTTCTCTTTATTCTGCCTTCCAAGAATCAGAAAAATTCTGATTGTAAATATATGAAATGCTCTACAGTTATGCAGGCAAAAGTAGAAAAACCTTAATGAAAATTATACCAGCATTAATCCTTTATTTTTCTCTTGTGTTCAGAATCAAATAGAATCATAGGTCATAGAATCATAGAATGCCAGGTTGGAAGGGACACTAAAGATCATCTGGTCCAACCTTTCAAGGTAAAAACAAGAAATTAAAACAATATATAGCCTAAGTGAGATGGCCAGGACCTTGTTGAGCAGTGTCTTAACCTGTCCAATATAGTGGGATCCACCACTTCCCTTGGGAGGCTATTCCAATATTTAATTGTTGTCACTGTGAAGAACTTTTTTCTGGACTCCAATTGGAATCTCCCCAGAAGCAACTTGCAACCATTCCCCCTTGTTTTTTCCATGTGACTCCTTGTAAAAAGGGAGTCTTCTTCCTCTTGGTAACCACCCTTCAAGTACTGGTACATGGCAACAAGGTCTCCCCTAAGCCTTTTCTTCTCAAGGCTGAACAAGACCAGATTTCTCTGCCTTTCTCCATATGACAGGTCTTCCAGTCCCCTCATCATCCTTGTGGACCTTCTCTGGAGCCTTTCCACCCTGTCCACATCTTTTTTTGTGTAGCAGAGACCAAAAGTGAATTCAGTATATGAGGTGTTGCATGACAAGTGCCACATCAAGTGGGACAATGACTTCTCTATCTCTGCTGGTGATGCCCCTGTTAATGCAGACCAGCATCCTGCCAGCCTCCTTTGCCGCTGCAGCGCACTGTTCACTCATGTTGAGCCACCAAGACCCCCCAGGACCCTTTCCATAGTGCTGCTCTCCTGTCAGGTGGATCCCAGTCTGAGTTACATTCCTGGGTTATGTGTTCCCAGGTGCAAGGCCCTACACTTGTGCCCATTGAACTTCATAAGGTTCTTGCTAGTCTACTCCAGCCTGTTCAGATTGTTCTGAAGGGTGGCTCTCCCATCTGGAGTGTCAACTACTCCACTTATTTTTGTGTTGTTAGCAAACTTCATCAGGGTGCCCTTATTCCCAGCATTCAAGTGACTTATTAAGACACTAAACAGCACTGGGCCCAACACCGACCCCTGGGGTACCCCACTTGTGGCTGGTTACCATTTTGAAAATTAACCATATATCACCACCCTCTGAATACAGCCCATGAACCAGTTTGCCACCCACCACACAGACCACTTGTCTAAGTCATAGCACGTCAGTTTTTCAAGGAGGACGCTGTGGGGGACTATGTTGAAAGCCTTGGAGAAGTCCAGGTAGACTATGTCCACAGCGTGCTCTGCATCAAACAAACGGGTCATCATGTAGTAGAAGGCGACCAAGTTTGTTAATCACAATTTGCCCCTGGTGAATCCATGTTGGCTTTACTCAATGACAGGCTTTAGTTTACTTGTGATAGTTCCTAGGAGAACTTGCTCCACAATTTTCCCAGGGATTAATGTGAGGCTAATGGGTCTATAATTACCTGGATCCTTTTTGGGGCACTTCTTGTGGATAGGAGTGACATTATCCCTCATCCCTCTTCCAATCTTCAGACACATCTCCCAGTCTCCACGACTTCTTGAAGATTATGGAGAGTAGCCTTGCAATGAAATCAGCCAGCTCTCTTAACACCCTTGGGTGGATGACATCTGGGCCCATCACTTTACATGGTTAAGGCTCCTGTAGGAGCTGGCACATCTCTTCCTTTACTGTTGCCATCATGAAGCTAGAAAATAAGATAGGTATTCAGTAACTCAAAATGCCTTCTAAAATGGTATCAAGTTAAATGGATAATTAATAATAAAAAATTAAAACAGTCATTTTTTCCAATACTGAGAGAATTATAAAATAGTTTTGTGAGGCAGGCTTCAAGATTAGGTATCGAATGAATAGTAACCTCTGTAAAAAACAGAGAGCTGTTCTACAGTTATTTCTACATTTTATAATACAAACATGGAAGTAATCTCCATAGCTATTGAATTTTGGACAAAATAATATTACAAAACATTAGAAAAGAAAAAATAAAAGTAACAGTAGGACGGAGTATATTTGGAAGTTTTTCTGTCAGCTGCCAAAGAACATCTCAATTTGTCTTGTGATACAACTCATAATAATAAGCAAAATTTGTGTGATAAATCGTTTCATTACAAGTAAGAGTGAAATATTGGTGCCCCACTTTCTGTTAAGTCTACCTGTAAAGCTAGCTTCATATGTCAATCACAACACACTGAGAAAGATAATGGTACAGAGAGTCTTGACTACCATTTTAGACACCATCCAAAGATGCAACAGTATTTAGGATACTATGCACTCTCCCTTTAACATCCTCCGTCTGTTGTGTCCAAATAGGAAGTCATTTATTGCTTTATTATACAATGAACAAATGAGCATCACTTCATCTCCTTCCTATTGGCAATGCAAGTGTGAATTTAATCCAAGATTTCTATTATCCATTCTTTCATGCCCAATTGCTTTTAAGGGTAAGTGAATGGGTAATTTCTTTCATTCCGATGTGTGTGGAGTCAAAGTCTGTGTAGAAGGAATGTAAGAAGATTCTTTCCATCTAGTACATTTCTATTAGAAGGAAGCACTAATTTATAGTCAGGTAGGTTCCTTTAAAACACCAGTCTGCAGTACTGTATTGCTCAGACGTTCTGCAGCAACGGAATTTGGGGTGGCCCAGACTCAGCATGAAGCTCAAAATGCTTGTAGAAACTGTTTCCACATGTAACACAATGCACATGTCTTTTCTATTCTGATTATAGAGGATAACAAACAGATGGTGCTTCATGTTTTTAATTAATCATTTGGATATTCTGTGATTCACTTTTATTTTAATACCTACAAATCCCAAATCTCCCAGTTTTGTCTTATTTTGTCAGATAAATTCTGTAGTCACTCTTCTGCATTCAGATTTTTTTCTTTGTTTGATTTCGTTTTGTTTTTTTTTTTTAATTTTATTTTTTTTAACTTAAGAAAACAAACCCAATGTTTTTCCTATTTTCTGCTTCTATAGCTAAACTGAACTTGTTTTGTAGGAATACTATCTCTTAATTGTTACTAATTACAGATATTGGTTGATATATTTATCAAACACTACAGCAAGGCTCTGTAAATAAATTTGAATACATTTCTAACAGAAACAGACGCATGACACATCATTTTTGCTTCTAAAAATCTTTAAAAAATACTAACTATTTCAATTGTTCTGGGTTGCAAACATTGACTGTTTAAAAGGAATCCCTGTGGGATCTCTCTGACTGGGAATATTAAAAGGACAGAGATCATGAAACATAAGTTACCACTAAAGATCAATTCCATATCTGTATATGAAGAATACACATTGTTACCTGATGTGTATTTCTAGAAAGTTAATAGCATGTTGATCAGAGATTAATAACACATACCAATTTTGAATTATATCTTTGATATTATTTTTATGAAATGGCTGCTTGCTTTAGTAAAACTAATAGAAATTTTTAGAGGTAAACTGTGGTCCTAATACTTGAAAGATACTGAGTTTTTACTTAACCTCAGATGTGTATCTTACTTGAAAAATTAAACTATTTTTTATGTAGCAAATAAATTTTAAAAATAAAATGAGATTTCGAAATGTCTGTAAAGTGAAATGCTGTGAACAAATTTAATTTTTTTTACTTATCTGAGTAATAGTAACCATTAAAAGAATGACTTTTGGGTTATATCCACTTTTTTAAAATAAAATTCAGTTATGTACATCACTACTTTTTATTTCATCTGCATGGTAGAAGTTTTTGTTGTCATTATTTCAGCTGAAATTATTTATATACGTGGTTACTTGTTTCTTTGAAGGTTAGGTGATTTTAAATGTAAGTGGCATAACAGGATCACAAAGCAAGAGTGGAAGAGTTTTAAGTTAGTTATAGAATGTAAAGCAACCATTTGTAAAGTTTATTTATTTTACTTATTTACGGGAGTCTCTACAAAGCTTGTTATCCTCGTCTGAGTAATCAATGCATTTCAGTCTACTTTCAGACATTCCTGTTGGAGACAGTACGAGGATTAATTAGACAGGTCTAGTAATGCGATGCTACAGGCCTTCTTGACAGAAAGTAGATTAATGAACATTACAACAGAAGGGAAGTTTTAGTGTCTGATGGCTTGATTGATGCACAAGAAAAGGGCATTGCAGACAATCTTGGACTGCAGCTTTTTTTCCTGCTATTTATAATCCACATTTACTGAAAATGATCTTTTAAGAAAAAAAAAATAATCCAGACCAGAATGAGAAAATGTTTGCTACTTACCATTTTAGTCACTGCTTTCTTAAATGCTTTTCCCTCATTTCTTTCCTTTGGTCTGTTAATAAAAAGCTTTGATTCAGCAGTGTGGCATCCATTTCTTAGCTAAGCTGACAACCCAGTTTGCTGAATAGAATACTGAAAAGTATTGCTAGTACCTATTCAATATTTTCAGTGTGAAACAAACATTATGCTAAAGGCCATTGTTTTAAAATCAGTTCACCTTCAGAATCCACTGAGTCCTCAGGGATTCTCAATGAAAACCAGAAATTTTCCATCCTTAAGGTTTTGAACATTTTTTTGTTGACTTAATAAATGTGGTATTCCATTTTCCTGGAAATTGTGCAGCATCAATATTGTCCTAAAAAAAATGTATGCACCCATGAAATCTGCCATACGAGTCATAACACAGAATCCCAGAATAGCTGAGGGTGGAAGCACTACCTGGAGATCATCTAGTCCAATGCCCCTGTACAGAGCAGGTGCAGCTAGAGAGGCTTTCTCAGAGCTCTGTGTAGTTAGGTTTCAAATATACCCAGTGTGGAGACTCCAGAACTACTCTGGTCGGTATACTGGAGTTGTAATTGGTATTCATATTAGAGGATAGTTTTACCACATGGCAGTAGCTCTTAGAACTGGTGAATCTATGAGTGTAAACTGTTCTTGTCCTTCTGCTTCTATGAACTGTGACTAGGTTAAGATGAAAGTAGAGGTAGGTGGTTTAAAAACTCTTGACAGGGAGATCTACCTCAGCTAAAAAGTGGCAGAATTAGCTCTATCTCTATCTAGAGCTCACTGTCCACTGAGTTTACACTGTCAAAGGAGAGTTTTTCAGGAGAGAAAGAATCAGCATAACTGAAGAATTTCTTCAAGTGTTTAGTACAGTGGTAAGAATTAGGAAGCATTGAATTTCATTATAATCCTGCGTGAAGAAGTTAGAGAAGTGACTACTAATGTCTTGCAAAATAAAGGAAAAAAAAAAAGATAAAAGTTGCAGTATAAGTAGAGAAAATGAAAATTTTATTTATCCTTGTTATGGCATAATAAAACTCACCACAAAGCAATGTTGAAAGCCTGGACTGACATGAGACAAGAATTTCATCTTCCTGTAAATGGAATGTGTTGTTCAAAATAAGTCAGCAGCTATGGAGGGCTTAAAATTTTTCTGTTTGGATAAATTTGCAAGTCACTTGGTGCTTCTCTTACATTTTCTTCCATGATGCTCTGTTCTTTTCAGAAGAAAATACTATACCGAGTTGGTATTATTTAACTACAAAAGCACGTAGATGCTTCATTATTTCTCTAATCATGTATAACACAGGATTCTGCAGAAATGAAAAAGCCATCTTTTGAGAAGAAGTAATATCATGAGCATATTTCCAGTATTTCTTATTTCTCCTCAGAGCATAAATATTCTATTACTGTGCCTTTTTATCTGAAAACGAAAAAAGTAGGTACAGAGTACCAACAATATTTTTGAGTTATGTTAGCCTTATGTTTGATTTTTTAAATAAATTATGAAACCTAATGCATGCTTATTTTTTTCAGTGTTGATTATTTTTTATAACATACCTTTTTATAGCAAAGAGGCTTAAGCACAGAAACAATTTTTACGAAAATACAATTTTGTCAGGTCTGTTCTCATCTTAGAGGTAAAATGTTAACAAATTATTTTTGGAATTGGTAGAACGTGCTAACTTTTCTTTAATCACAGAATGTTTTGGTTTGGAAAGAACTGTTCAAGGTCATCTAGTCCAACCCAGCTGCAGTGAGCAGGGAGATCTTTTACTAGATTAGGTTGCTCAGAGCAACGTGACCTTGAATGTTTCTAGGCATGGGCTACCTACCACCTCTCCAGAAAACCCTCATTGTAAAAATAAAACTTCCTTAATAATCTACAGGAATGTATTACTGTTTGGTTATTAGTTCCTAAGTATGATATGTTAACTACGTGTAACCATTTTTACAGTAGTTAAGTTTCAGATGTAAACAGAACCAAGTATATAACTTCTATGTAATAACTGAATGAATAATGAAAAAAGGTATGTAGAGTTGTAGAATACCTTAATTTGGCAGGGAACCATGAAGATTATTGACTCCAACTCCTGACTTCACATAGGGGAATATAAAGCTTAATGGTATATTTAAGAGCAATGTCCAAATGTTTCTTGAATATCAACAGGCTTAGAGTCATATCTGCTTTATCTGCTTTATTTGGGATCCTGTTCTAGTGGGTGACCTTCCTCTCTGTGAAGAGCTTTTTCCTAATATCCAAACATTAACTTCCTCTGATGCAGCTTTAAGACAGTCCTTCATGCCCTATCACCAGACATCACAGAGATCAGTACCTCCATCTCTGCTCCCCTTCACAAGGAAGCTGCAGACAGCAATGAAGTCATCCCCCAGTCACCTCTAAGCTGAACTAATGCAGCATCCTCAGCTGCTCCTCAGCTCCTTAAGGCATGTCCTCTAGTCCTTCCACCATCTTTGTTGCCCTGCTTTGGACATATCCTAATATTTTTATAATTTTCTTATATTATGCATCCCCAAACTACACACATTACCCACAGGGAGGCTGCACCAGTGCTGAGTGTAGTGGAACAATCACTTCTGTCAAACGGTTATCTGTACAATGCTTTATACACCCCAGGACATGGTTGGTCCTTTTGGTTGCCAGGTCACATTGCTGGCTCATATTGAGCTTGTGCAGGATCCAGCATCTGTCCTTGTTAAATTTCACACATCTGATAATTGCCCAGCACTCTACCAATATCTCCATGTAAATCCTCTCTGCAATTGAGGGAACCAACAGCTCCTCCTGATTTAGGATTTTCAGCAAATTTACTAAGTGTGCACTCAACTTTTGTGCCCAGGTCATTGACAAAAACAATGATGAAAACTGCCCTTAAAAATGAGCCTGAGGAACACCACTAGTGACTGGTTGCCAGCCAGATGTTCCCCCATTTCCTACTACTCTTTCCACTCAACTATTCAGGCAACTTTATCCATAGATTGTGTGTATATCTGACTGTATGCTGGACATTTTGTCCAGAAGGATACTGCGAGAAACAGTATCAGAGCTTTGTTAAAATAAAAAAAACAACCTTGACATCCTTTGCCTTCCCTTCATCCACTAGGCGGGTGATCTTGTCATAAAATGAGATTAAGTTGGTAAGGCATGACTTCCTTTTCATGACTTGTATTGGATTTGACCAATGGTTGCATTGTCTTTCAAATGTTTTTCAATAACTCCTAGATTAATCTTTTCCATAATTTTGCTTGTCACTGAAGTGAGAATCATAGAATCATAGAACGTCTGGGCTGGAAAGGACCTCCAAAGTTCATCTAGTCCAACCCCCCTCCCATAAGCAGGGACATCTCCAACTAGATCAGGCTACTCAAAGCTTCATCCAGCCTGTTCTTCAATGTCCCTAAGGATGGAGCCTCCACCACCCGTCTGGGCAACCTATTCTGGTGGTCTGTCACCCTTACATTGAAGAACTTTTTCCTAACATCTAACCTGAATCTACCCTTTTCTAGTTTAAAGCCATTGCCCATTGTCTTGTCACTACAAACCCTTGTGAATAGTCCCTCCCTCGCTTTCTTATAGGCCCCTTTCAGGTACTGGAAGGTTGCTATAAGGTCCACCCGGAGCCTCCTCTTCTCCAGGCTGAACAACCCCAACTCCCTCAGCCTGTCCTCACAGGAGAGGTGCTCCAGCCCTCTCATTATTTTTGTGTCTCTCCACTGAACATGTTCCAACATCTCCACGTCCTTCCTGTGCTAGGGACTCCAGAGCTGGACACAGGACTCCAGGTGAGGTCTCACCAGGGCAGAGTAGAGTGGCAGGATCACCTCTCTCCATCTATGGCCACAACGGCAGAATGGCAGGCTTGTAATTGCCATTGGGCCCCGCAGAGTTATGTGCATTCTGTTACAGCAGCACATGCTTTACAAGTTCAAAGGTAGCTGGAAACCGATCATTCCACCAGTTGTGATACTCTAGTCCAAGGTTCTGGGGGTTCCAGGGCCCATAACTGGTTTTAAAGACAGGTGAAGAAGCCATTAAATATCTCAGGTTTATCTTGTTTCCTATTACTGAGATGACCAACCTCATCAACTAATGGACAAACTTTTTCTTTAGTCCTGCTTTTATTGTTAACATACTTAAAAAAGCTATATCAGTTTTTTGTTGTCTGCCTCAATACTGACCAGCTTCAATTACAATTGAGCTTTGGCCATATGAATTCTCTCCCTCCAGTGTTAAATCCATCTCAGCACTCCAGGTCCAGGACTCTTCCCACCAAGTCTCACATATGCCAATGATGTCATAGTCAAAGCTTCTAGTTCCTCTTGTTTATTCCTCATATTGTGTTTATTAGTGTACAAACATTTCAGATGCTTTCCAGCATACTCAGCCCTCTGTGAGATGAAGTGAAACTCTCAACAGCACATTGTGCCTCAAACATGGTCATGTCATCCCATAACTAATCATTAGTGTGCCCGATTTTATCCTTTTCCTCCTCTGAACCTAGTTTAAAACTCTTTAAAAAGAGAAAACTGGCACGGACTATTAATTGGCACAAAATGCAAAATATTGATAATTATTTTTTCTTCCTTTTTAGACTTGTTTCTGATGTCCTGAAAGGGCTTCTTTTTTATCAGCATGTATTAAAAACATTTAATATGATATTCACATGTCATGTCTATAAATACAAACCGTTAAAATGTATAGAATTTTTTAAAAATGAAACTTATTAAAAACTAAAAATAAAGATAAGGATTTTATTTATCTCCTGAAAGTTGAAATTCTCTCTTTTCTACCATGAAAAATGTAACCTCTTCAGTATTGATAGGGTGTTATCCACAATGTAGTATGTTAAAATGAAGTCAAGATACTATTTTTTTTTTTCCTGGAAAAGATCCAATTAAAGTGTTTACAAGGGTAGAAGGTGAGCGATCTCTACATAATGGGAATAGATTACATTTCTATGTCATGATTTAAGTCTTTGACCTACTGTTGGCAAGAGCTGGTGTGTGGTGAACACTTTGGGGTCTGACACATTCATAAAGATAAAACAACTCCCAAAACCTTCTCTTTTGCAAAATCCAAAGAGAACATTGAATTTTAACTTGCATGAGGTTCCATCCCCTCATGTGATTTATGACATGACTTCGAAGGTGGACTTAACCAAATAAAAGGTAAGAAAAGGAAAATCTCTTTGCTTACCTCCCCTGCCTCACAGAGGCCACGCAAAATAAAAAGATAAGGAAAACATTTTGAAAGCTTTGTAATGTAAACATGAGCAGCTATTTTAGACATTGCGATGTGAACAGTCCAACACACATCAGAAAATCCATGCTAAAACTAATTTCTGTGGCCATGGAAGAAAGGTCAGGAGGTTTAGATGTTAAAAGCAAGTTAACTCTTCACTTATTTGACCATTAAACTGTCAGCATGAAGCTATCTATTAAACTTACAGTGGTCTGAAGTCCTGGTGGTAAATGAAGTCTGAAGACCTATTAACCTGCCCAAGACATGAACCAGAGTCTGGTTCAGCTTCACTGCTAACAGCACTAAGGCAAAGGAATGCATAGTAAGAGGTGAGAAAAACATCTGAATCTTATCTTCTCTTGGCAAGGTTATGCAGCATAAATATCAGTGCTAAGCTTGGATTAATAACGTATCTATGATGACATTACTATAAGGCTAAGCTGATTTCATTTGTTTAACAACCAAATGCTTGCAATTTTCTTTCTATGGTGTCCTGGTTTGAGTTAAAACAGAACTAATTCTGTCCAGTGATTTTACTTTTCAGCTCGGTCTCTTCTAAGTAATTGCACTTCCTGAAGTTAACAGCACATTTTTGCAGTGTCTGCTACTAGCAGGGATAAAGCTCGAAGTTTACAGTTACTACCAAGGATTGCTGTGGAGAAAAGCTCTCGCTCATACTTGCTCCTGTGCAGACCAAGGTTACTGCTAAATCTTGTGCACCACATTGGGGTGCTGTAAAGTAAAAGTTCACACTCACAAGTGAGTGACTCACAAGGAGAGGTGGACAGAACAGACGACCCTAAACTGACCAACAGGATATTCCATCCCATATGTGTCATATTTGATATATAGCTGAGGGAACACAAGGGTCAAGATCTCTTCTTCAATGACTGGCGGCTGAGCAGAACTCTGTCCATTTTGCCTTCGACCCAAATTCGTGTGTTCCTGAATCCAGCTCCTGAATCCAGCTCCTGAAACTGGTTCCCATCTGCTTCTGAGTCCAGTCTGAGACTTCCCCAATGCCTACTCCACAGCATTGGTGGTGGATTTGATCTAATATTGGTTTTGTATGTATTATAATATATTTTATTATTAATTATTATTGTTATTATTGTTATTTTTATTAAAGCTGTTTTAATTTTCTTTTCCAGTCCACAAGTCTGTCTCCCTTATTCCCTTTCTCTTCTCTTTGGGTAAGGGAGAGGGGTTAATAGAGAACATCTGTCATTTGTCTAGGGGCCAGCCCAGCCCTAACCCTTGACATATTGGTTCACATTTAATGAAAGTTATGAAAGGACATTTGCATGGTTAGCTCAGCTCAACCCACTTACTTTTTAAAATAACTTCATTTTTTTTTTCTGTCAGTTCATAGCACCAAAACTTTAGTTGCATGTATTAAATTATGAGATTACAACTGTATTAATTAATCATTAAATGTTACTGAAGGTTTTGTGTTTATTTTTATTTTCTCCAACTTTTTGTCTAATATTGAAATAAATTGTTTATATGTAATGAAGACCACAAAGAAACACTTGTAACACAATTATCTTATATACTATTATATCTGACTTTCTCAGCTGTATGTGTAAAGTTCTAGAATATAATTTGTTTGGTTTGTTATTTAAAAAAACTAGATATAAGATAGCTATTTAGATATGAAGCACAACTGAATGTAGCATTTTCCTGCAAATACTTAGGTTTTTAATCAGAAAGCCTTAGCAAGATTAGAAACACCAAAATACAATAAATATCAAAACACAGTCACATGAAAAACAAATACAATGATTTATAACTATTCTCTGTGTGTAAAAAGATTAAAATAGATTTTTAAATTTTTTTTAATATCTAATTTGTAAGATAGAATTATGATAAATAAACCAAGTTCCAGTAAGAAAGTCTGCATCACCTTCTTCTTTGTGTACAGGAGCTTCTGAAATCTCTTTTTAAAGATTAAATGCCATTTTTAGTTGCTTTTATTGTTCCCTTAATTTCCTTTGGTCACAGCACAGGTAGGCTGTCAGCTTGCCATGAAGCATGGTCTATATTGTTCATTAAGTCTTTACTCTCATTAACAGGACAATGGATATCCCAGCTGTGTCTCAAATACTAGTGTTTGCACAGCATTGGACTGACAGACAGATTGTACTCCTGGTTTAAACTGTATAATCTTAAACTTCCTCATTGCCTTCAGGAGCTCAACATGGATGTATATCAGGATTATAAAGAAAGGAATATTCTCCCTCATAATTATCTTAATCCTACTATCTAATAGTTTCTGGGGTTAGGGCACGTTTTAGTATTTTTTCCCACATGTTCTTAAGGACATTAAAATGACAGAAATCACTACTTGTGATGAAGAAAATTAAATCGTATTTTCTTTATGAAATACCAGGAATTAAAGGAATGAGATGCTACATAAACAGCATAACTTACTTTTCATTTAAATATTAATTCTCCTGGCTCAACAAAACCCAGAGGAGTTTGTGGAGGTTGTGGTGTGAGTATGAAAAATATCGTACTTGGCAGGCACAATGATCATGGATTGATTTTTTTGTGTGATGTACAGCACTTTCAAGTACTGAATGAAATCAACACTGTGACTGAGGAAGCACAAAAGCTTACTTTCATCTTGTGATAGCTCAGGTTTTTTTCTATATACAGCTGATTTCCTACTAAGGTCTTTTCTCTTTCAAACTCAGACACAAAACTGTGTTATAAAGCAACTATACAAATTTCACCACCCTCAGAAACTTCCCAAGTAGAGAGGTAAGTTTAGCTGTGTCTTAATTAGTAAATTACATGTCTGAGACAGTACGGTGGCACTGATATCAGTCATCATAGACAGGAAAATATCTGTACCATGAAGGTCTTTCCCCTGTGAAATATGAAACTGCCTACTGGGAATAATTAGTCCCTGACCCATACTAACCATTGAACTGTGCCTTGGAATTGTCTGCACCAAAGTTTGGTACAGGCTAAAACTGTTTTAGGAGCTGTTTAACAAATGAATAGCAATGACAGATTTCAAATCCTGGGCCATTCTCTGACACTGCTTATTAGTATTGACATTGCATTCAGGATTGGTGCCTATAGCACTTTAGTTTGCTGTTGGCATTGGTTATATCTATGTTAACTGAAATCATTATGATAATAATAAAATACTGGATCTCACTCTGGAAGAAGACAAGTACAAATAAACTCTTCACATAAAGACTTCGTAAACCACAGTGGCTGTAACCAAGATGACCTTTGGGAAACATCATTGACACATATAATCCTCTCAGATGTGCACAGACACAAGAAAGCAACTGGGCGCCAGTCTACAACGTTTTGAGAGACTACTCAAGTAATTTAATATTACGAATGATTGTTTATCATTGTAGGTATCTATACTGGTAAACTGAAGAGGGAAAGGGAATAGTTCTGGACCATTCCTCATGGACAGTTTAGATGTGGACACTCTGTTTTGGATGAGACAAGTCACAAGGAATGGTCCTGGACTCATTGTATTTGGTAGTGTAGCTGCACTTTGAGTGTTTAATGTCTACAGGGTAAAGTCTTTAGGTGGTTAAAGATTTTCTTTCAGAATAAGGCTCAAGGACACCTGACTGTGGTCCAGCTCTGTCATCATCCTGCACTTAACCTGCCTTAGCAGCAGCATATCTACTGCTTACAGATGCAATGTATTGCTAACTGGAGCTGCAGCTAATCCCCGTATGCTGAAGCAGTTCTCCATGAGTTGTAAGCTATCTTTGTTTCTTAGTCTTACTAAATTCAGAAGAGAGCTTGTCTCAGCAACTAGTACCTGCTAGGTTCTCTTTGCAGAGGAATCTGCAAGGCTGTCTCTCTAACACACATTTCAAATGTCTGTGAGAAGTACATGCTGTTGGGATTGCTAACTCTTACTGAGAAGAAGCTTGAAAGCTTTCCTCATATGCAGAAAGACTTTTCCTCTCTTCAAGATAGCAATTTCCAGTTTTCAGTTCCCATTTTGTTCAGAATTTCATATTTATTGCCCCTTCCAGGTCAAAATCTTATGAAATTTTTAAAACTTAGCTCCTCCAAGCTGGCAGTTCAGGGGAAATCAAAAATGGTGCATTTTTGAAAGAAAGATAGCTTGATGACAACCACCGTTCATAATTCAATGCATCCTTCTTTATAAGGAAAATAAGTTTGTTTTTTTTTTTTTTTTTTGGAGTAGTACCACAGTTATGTCATGTAGCATAAATATTTTAGACCTGGTTCACTCTCTATTTGCTTCCACCCTGGAACACCATGGAGGTAAAAATAAACTCCTTTCCACATTGAAACAAGGCATGTTAGGAGTACTTATGCTGCCTGCGTAGACATATGTAATACAATTAGTAATTGCTGTACATATAATAACCTTTGGGGTTTTGGTGATGACACTGACACCTTCCCTTCTCAGAAAAAAATATGGCTTTGAGTGATTGTTTTTAACCACGTGAACTAATGTAATATTGATTAAACCTTAGACAAATTAATTAAGTACCAAAATATGAATGTTTTTATTTCTCTGCTGCCATTCTCCTCCCCGCCCCCACCCTTGGCCTGGACTGCTTCCTTATGTGAAACTTATACCCCATAAACACCCCTTTCCTGGACAGTGTTTGACAGTAAGTGCAAGCACAGCCATGGAATGTCAGTGATCTAAGTATTGCAAATGCAGTCTTGCTCTTCAGGTGACAACAAAGAGATGGGGAAACAGTGTGAAACAAATACCTAAACCAATATAAATCTACACAAATTTTCTTTACCTTTCAACTGTGCGTATTTTGTTCTATATTATATCCAATAAACAAATGGAAATTGCTATGAGTAAAAAGCATAGAATTGTAGAATATGACATAACTAACTAACAAAATAAATACCACCTCAATTTCCTATCCTGAATATAGAATTTCACATTTTTTATTCATTATAATTCACTGTGGTAGATTATTGCCATATGGAATAATGTTGTTACTGTATTAAAAGAACTTAAAGTATTACCAGATATACTCTATTGACCTCTACTTTACTTAAACCTAAAATTCACTGATTTGATTTTGAGTTTCTTCTGATACTTGATTATGCTAAAATAAATTAAACGTTTGATTTGAGACATAAACTCTTTTGAAACTTTTTACACCTTTAAATAAACATCTAAAATGGGCTAAAATCTTTTAGGATGTTTAGCCTTTCTAAAAATGTGACCTCAAAACTAACATAATAGATCTTAAGAAGACTGTTCTGCTTTCTGTACTTTTGATGCAATACCTCAAGGTCCTGTTTGCACACTGTTTTATATTTCCACTTAATCCAGATCTGTTTCATTTCAAATTTTAATCCTACATAAAGGTAGCTCACAGCTACAAGGCTGTCATTGAGTCCTAAAGTAATTGCCACACAGCAAAAAGAAATGTTTACACACTACACAGGAAGACTTTGTATAGGAAACAGATAAAACCAAAATGCATAATCAAATCTATTTGCAAAGGATGTAAAAAATGGTTTTGCATTGCTGATCAGTTCAGAAAATGCGTAAAGTTTATATTCAGCACAAAAATAAATTCTCAAAAATATATTCATACTAAAATGTAGGGTTTCTACTACAAAGTAAGAGAAACTGTTGTATAACATTATTACAGAACAATTTACTTATATTTGCTTATCCTAACTTTTTTCAGACACCATAGAAACTTTTTTTTTCTTGTTTTATTCACTGTAAAAACTTGATAACCACCTTAGAAATAGTGACTTTTCTTATCCTTTAGGGATTAGATAGGGAGCTAGTAATGTGTGGTGGGAGAGTCTCTACACCTGTTCTTTTTATAGCCCACCATTTTTAAATTATCTTTATTCTTTCAATACTTACTGCATTTTAATGTTTAGATGACAGCAAAAAGCATAACATATTTTTTTCTTTCTGTCTTCAGTAATGTAAAAATACAGTTGATATCTGGACATAAAAAAATTTTCTCAATATAATTTAGAAGAGTTCATGAAAGTGTTTAGATAACCAAACTAATCTTCAGTTATATGAAAAAAACACTAAATACCCTTCAGAAAGGGAATTGTTAAATGGACATGTATTGAAAATAAAAAGATGAAAACAACGATTTTAGGCATTCATATTTTCTACTTAGACTGAAAAAAAGCACTGAAAATTTCCCCAAATAGCACTTTCAAATCTGCTTGCTATCAGTGTAAGGACTGTGAAATATATGTAACATCTTTTAAAATTTCTTTGGTGAAATAAAATCTTACCCAAGGTTTTAAAAAAAAAAGATAAGAAACAGGTTGAAATTTTCAGAACGACTGAAATAGTGGAATTTAGGAGCCTAATGTCTATTTTCTTTCAATGGTTATAAATATTTTAAAAATACTATCCAGAAACACTATGGTATCCTTTATATCCCTTATACATCTTTTTTACTATGTATTTCTTTTTTCTAGCAGACTTCTGGTAGTGTTAAATATCTGTGTTTACAAATTTTTGCTATTGTATTTATCTTAATCTAGTTATTGTTTTACTGCACTTTGGAAATTAAATGACTGGGGTTTGGGTTGTTTGTTTGTTTGCAGGTTTTTTGTTTTTCCTGAGAAATAAGAAAATATGGTCCTTTGTTTATATTGTATACTTCAAAATATTCATGTCCAACCCAGTTAAGCTATTTGTCATCCTTTCTTACTTTCTTCATATTTCTTACTCTGCTAGGTAATATCCTAATTTTTAGTATTATTTTCCTTTGCTACATTTTCTTTGCCATACCATATACCTTTGACTATTTTATCATTCTTCACTGCACTTTTTTTCTGGCACTGTAGAGACAGAAGGAAACTGAATTAGTCAATGAATCCATGACCTAGACAGAACAACTGGCCAAGACTCACATAAACACCCTGAATGGTCATTCACTCATAGCTACTAAAACAATTTCTTTACGCCAAGATTCTTTTATCAGATGTTTGCATTGAAATTCCATTGACTTTATGGTGGGTCTCAGAAATGAGAGTGAACTTGTCTCATTCAACACAATATTTAGAACACTTCTGATGAAAATTAGCTGCTGAATATCCAGCAAACTTTGCAAAGTTTAGTATCTCATCCATGTTGTGTTCTGCTTCACTGCCAAATCTTACTCTTTAAACATAATGAAACTACCAAAGCACCATCTGTAGATCTAAATATGTGGATACCTCTCAAGCACATTATAGATTAGTGTTGCCAATGAGAGTGATCACTTTGACAAAACTGGCACTTAACTAATAAGTGTACTGAAACTAGAGCACAATTCGACAGATAAAGAACAATACAGTTACAGTCTGATGGTTTCCACAAATTTTCTAACACTGCATTCCACCACAGATGCCAAAGCTTTGACCATCTTTTAACTATCTTGAAAGTTTTACCAAGGTTAATTATGAAACTGACAGAATAGATAGGCTTTGCTAGGCAAAAAAGTTGTGATATTTATCTTAACTAGAAAGTTATTTGTTCTTCAGAGAAGTAAATTTTGATGGAAGAGGTAAGATCTTTTACTGGACAAGACAATACAGTGGAAAAAGGTAAGATTTGCCTGTCTGAAGGCCTTCTTTAGATGTTCTGACTTCTCATTTGCTCTTGTCACTTTGTGTAATAACATAGTTAATCAGAAGTAATCTTGTAGATATGGCAATCTACTCTTCTGCTAAAATAAAAAGAGGTATACCCAAGTAAAAACTGAAAGACCATTCCAATTTGTAATGGCATTCATAAATAAAGATATCAGTTTCGCTTGAGTATTCATTCTCCTGGAATTTGGGTAGACATCTGATGATTTTTGAGCATCTACCTCAATGAAATTCAACATTTTGTTTAGATTTTGCAAGTATACCAAAAGCTTTGACACTTGTAATGATGTCTTCGTATCAGTGTTACTCAGCACGCAAAACTTCTGTAATTGTGAGTAGAGAGAATACAACACAGGTTGTGCTTCTCATATTACTTTTGCTTATGAAAGGAAAAATAGCACTGCCTTTTTCAAGGGTTTTTTAATTATAGTTTTTCCCAAGTACATAAGAATTTTCTTATTGCGTTTATGTTTGGTCAGCTCTGTAGAACATAGCAGATTCTCCTAAGTGCCTCCAGTGAGGATAAACTGTCTAAAGATGGGAACCCACACAGTGTTTAGACAACTAGAATTACTTTTATTAGATCTCTCATTTACTTCTGAATATGAACCATTTGTGCCAAGCACTATACCTGCTGAAGGAAATGGACTTTATATAGTTCCTATGCAAACTGTTTTCTGGTATTGCCAATGCAGAGAAATTACTTCATTTCAAAGTTAATTTTCTGGTATGCTATGTGACTATCCTGATCATCATGAAGGGGAAAAGCAAGATCTATTTATTGTACGAAAACTTACAAAAGTACTGTATATAAAGCATGAGTTTGCTTACTATCTTTTTCAAATTTAACTTAATGAAGGAATGATAAATATTAATTTTCTCCTTTCCCACTGGCACCAAAATGTAAGTACAGCTAATTATGGCCTTCTAAATGTAATTATTAATCAGTTTTATACCAACATGTTTTTATACCCAGATGTATCAGGTTTGTTTCCCAGATGGGTTTCATGAAGTTCAAGTAATCACACAAGTTGAACAAAGCACTGGTCTGTGCTCTGTTATCAATATACTAATACACAAAACTCCCAACAAAAAAAGCAAATGAGGGGAGAAAACACACACATACACACATGCATATGAGTGTGTAGGCACATACACATATATGAATACTTGTGCCAAAGTAATATTCAAGAGCTAGTATAAACCAGCCAGGCCAATAATGTTCTAGGAGATTTCATTTACACCTTCTGTGAAAATATTGTTTGTGGTGTATTCTAAGGAATTTGTGCCAAAAGGAACTGCAACAGCAAGACCATCACAGAGCATGTGTGTAGTGCATGGCATAGGGCCTCCTCACCCCCTGCCACAGAGCTGTTTAGGGACTCTGTGCGATTTTCATGCTGAGCCCTGGCTTAGGGCATGGAAGAAGCTCCAGCATTGCCCCAGTAAGAACTACTGATCTTGTGGACATTGATTTTAGCAGTGAATTGTGAAGCTTTGGAGAAACCCATTTTAATACATCTGTTCCTTTGGCTTTCTGTTTCCCTCTTTAATGACTTTTGTGTTTATCTCCAGGCAGATGTAATCTTGTTGAGTTTTTAGACTGTTCCACGCAAATTTGACCTACTGTACAAAATTACTTTTTAACAGGTTGTGGGTGGATTTGCTTTCTACAAGACTCAAGGTTTATCAACATACATAATTGCATGGCTGTAACAAGACACCTTTTCTTTCATTATGGTGTTAGATTTTTCAGATTAAAGAAGCTGAAATTCTAATGGATAGCAGGTCAAATTATTATAGTATTTCAACTGAACAAAGTAGTTGGTCTGTTGTTAAACCTGAACATAGCTTTCCACTATAGAATACTATACCTCAATTGTTTAAAGAAATCAAATTATTAAAATAAAATATTTCATTATATGCTGTATTTTTTTTAATATATTTCATTAAAGCTTTTGACATGCTTTTATACGGACAGAACAATACCCAAGTGTATATACCTTATCTACCAGTCATTTATCATAAACCATTTTACCAAGCTTCTTTATTGAGTCTCTCAAGATGACAGTGCCAGATTTCTAGAGGATTTTGTAGGGACTTTTTCTTTCCTTGAGTTCACAGTTCTATAGGTTGAGGGGCTACCTAAGTTCTGTGAGTATTCTTTCAATTAAATGATAGACACTGTATTTTTATCTCAAGCCTTAATACCATACAGTGGTTTTAAAACTTAAATTAAATATAGGAAAAATATTTAAAATTAAATATAAGAAAATCTTAATTTCTCATCTAATCACAATAAAGCTAATACCCTATCAGATATGAATATTCACTAACAGTTAGGCTGTTGATAACTTCTGACAGATTTCATAAAACACGGATGCTTTTCTTACAGTGGGACTATTAACTCAGTCCTAATATTTTTCTATTTTCTGGTGAATCACATAAAACAGCTGTTAAGTAAAAACATAATCCCTTTCACATTGATCAGAAAGTAAAGTTTATTGTCCAAAACTCCCTTTAATGTAACAAGTATAGAACCGAGGGACCTAACTGGAGACTTCATGGCCAAGAATAAAAGAGCTAGGTCCAGTTAAAAATAGGTCTTTGGAAGTAAACCGCTGAAAGTCTGGGGCCCATCACTTAGAAGAAAGCTCATAATTTATAAAAAAACAAAAAAAATTTACCTTTAAGGAATTTTTTTTTCAGAAAATTTCCTTTTTGTAGAGGAGGTGGTGTGTTTAGACACCATCATAATTGTTCCACCTTATTTTTTATGAACTGCTTAGGTAAGAATCCATGTTCTTATAAAATAAAATTAATGTTCTACACTAAAATAATGCACTTCCACCACATAATAAAGAAAACCCTCTGTGTAGGTCAAAAGAATTACAGTGTATTCGACATAGGACTTCTCCAAACTCACCTAACATGTTTTATACCCATGAAATTAAAACATCTAAACTTCAGATCTTCAAAAGTTTCCCCACAGCTATATTCATGTAAGCCCACAGACTGGGGTAATATAAGGTTAAGGGTAGAACTTGGTCTGAAATTTTTATCAGTTGTTTTATTTTAAAAAGAAACATATGAATACACTCCTTTTAAATACTTTGCAACTTCTTTGCCTCTAACCAGTGAAAGTTACTTCATAGAACTTGTCCCATTACACCCCAAAACCTCTTTAAAAAGTTCAGCCACTATGGTAGGTTAGAGACAGTTACTACTTTTTTGGGTAAGTTTCTATAGCAAGTTTTCCATTTATTATTGCCTATAGGTTTCTAATTTCTACAGCATTACAGAACCAACTATCCATATTTTTAAGCAGTTAGCTTAAGCTAAGAGTATCTTGAACCTCTCTGCATAAAGATAGCAATCTGTAAAAAAAAATTGTATTATTTTGATGATTGATATTTCACTTAGGATGAAATATTGTGAAGTTATCCAGTGGCTGGAGTCTTAAAGCTGCTACATTATACAGTTATTCAACTGTTTCAGGGGATCAGCACTTGTGCTCAGCATAGCTGAGATGCTGAATCCAAAAATAAATGAAAACAGAATTCATAATGTAGCTTAAAGTGATATGATCCGTTGTCAGAAAAAAAGAACAACCCTATATTTATTTGTTCTCTTCTGTAAGCTAGAGGCTTTTTGACAAATTCAATCTATCAATAACTATAAAGGAATTGATGAAGCAAATAGTTCTTTAAATTTGTTTAGCTTAAAGAGATTATTTTTATATTTAAAGTTTGTAAGAAATTTGTCTCTAACCATGGAACCATGTACTTCAAGTGCTAAAAAAAAATTGAAAACCCAGTTTCTGACAAGAGATGTCTAAGAGCTTGTTGCCAGCTTTTAACACACAAAATATTTTTGTACAAGACAAGAAATGAGCTAAAGGTTAGGAAAACTTATTACCCTCATAGAAAATCAACAGGTTTTTTTACAACTTTCAATCAAAACCAAAATAATGGACCAGATATAAGTGCAATAGAAGTGGTGTGACTGTACAAAGATCTGGTGGGTAGTCTCCACAAAGACTTCATTTCCTAGCATGAATCTGAGCTACACAGAAATTCATAGTTCATTACTGAAATGTATATTGTTTAATTTTTTAAATTGTTGTTGTTATGAAAAAAAGAAAACAAAAGAAACACTCCCTGAAAGATTTAGATGTTAGTACTGAGTTATGTACCGAAAGATGAATAGCAGTTAGAATTTTGCCCAAAACAAACCTTGCAGCTGCCACTCCAAATGGAGAATTTCAGACTCATCCCCTAGTGACAGCTCTGCAACTGTCTCCAGCTTCTTAGTGTGACCTAACAGCCACACATGAATTTCTCAATCGCTGGGCTTTTCCCAATGATGCTTTTACTTCCCAAGAAGTAACCCTTCACATTTCTTCTGCGTCTGTGTTGTATTATGGTTGAACCTCTCACTACATGACCTTATGTGCCAGCAACTGCTCATCAGGGGCAACCCACAGAGAAGGTATGGGTCTTCACTATAGGTGAAGGCTGCCCTTGCTTATAGGCACCTGGTTTCATGGGCATGACTGTGGAACACACTTCTGTTGTTGCCATTTATCAGTGACATTAGTTGCTATTTATCTCATATGTTGAGAAAAAAGAAATTAAAAAGGTCTGTGCTTCAATGCATGTTTCCTGTGATACTGACAGGAATCAAGTATTAAAAGAGCGATGAAAACTTTAAGAAACAGCCTCAAGAGACAGTTCAATTTTTCCTCTTTTCTAACTTTTTCTTGTGGTAAAACCAGTAACTGGAGCTAGCACTGTAGTAGTTACAATAAGGACAAAATATACTGATTTATTCTTGTGTTGGGCTTGTTCCATCTTGCAGGGAACTCTTTGGGAACTTCAGCATTTTAGTGCTGCAAGTACACACCATTTTCTAAAAATGAGCAGCCTACCGAGGCTTGTTTTGGGATGCTTGTACCTGGATAAAAAGACTGTATTAGTTCTGTTTCATAAAGTTACATCTTTCAAGGAAAAAAAAATGAATGATGGTGAATCAGGTTCCAATTCTGAGCTTAGGAAAGAGTTTGAAGTGCAACTCTTGTTTTTATTATCTTAACCTTAAGTTCCAAGTGCCTTTTGCTTTAATATAGTCTATTTTTTTCTCACATGCCAATTTTTGTTACTGCTATAGAGATATTTTTAAACTCTTTAGTCATTATCATCGTAAGGCTAGTTTCTAAGATATTGGATTAAACACTATTACTACTCCATCTACACAGAGCTTTGACTCAAGCTTGTTATTGAGTCAAAGATCCTAAGTCTTGCGAAGATACCACATTTAAGAATTAGTTATAACTATTTAAGCTATGATGCATTAGCATGAGAAGGAAACATTTGTCTTCATATTTCCGTACAACAAATAGGGCTGAAGTTCAGTGAGACTTCTAGAAAAACAGATGAGTTTGGCTAAGATTCACAAGGTACCTGCCACCCTAGAAAAGTGAAATGTGGACTGAGTAAACCCAAAGATCCGTTTTATCTGTAAATCAGATAATTTCTGTGGGACATTGCCGATGTGCTAGTTCAGATCTCACCAGAAATAATGGGAATTAATCTATTTATTTTAATTAATTTTTAATTAGACCTTTGGAGATCCAAAATTTTAACATTCCCAACAGTAACCTTTGATAAAGGAAAATGTCTTTTGCACCTCATGACTTAGGTATCACCTTCAGGTAAGAGAAGAATGCCCGAAGCTATTTCAGAAGTTACAAAGGTAAGTTATTTGAGTATATGAATACTGAACCCTTTAAAAGACAGAATAAAGATAACAGGTATTGTCAAATAAATCCTCTCTTCGATAACTGACAGTAGAAGTGTAAAAATACAATAGTTTCAGTTTATTTTTTCTGACCAGACTTGAATGGTCCTGTTTTCAAAGCTGATATTTACAGTTTCTGTGTCTTTTGTTAAGATGATGATACTGTATTTCTATGTTAAAAAAAAAAAAAAAAGACAGATTATTTTTTGGTTTCTTAAAAAGCCATAAACTGAAGTTATTGTCTTACAAGTTAGACATTGCAGCTCTCTGTGTAAGCACTATTTGTCTGTATCAGTACAGAATCAGCTCAGCTTACGTCAAAACCATAGGTAATCAGACAGTCTCTCATCAATGCAGTGGAAAAGTCCATAAGATCACTTAAAGCATCTGCATTGTGAAATCTCTGTCCAACAGCTCAAAGGATGTAATGAACATGATTATCACTTATTGAACAATTTTCAGTTTGATTAAAAAAGCATGTTTGTAGAGGATCTTTCTGTCCATGTGATGTAAATATAATCCCTGTTAACTCATATCCACAACAAGACTGACAAGTACTTCTAGAAATCATTGCTGCATCATGCTGTGTTCATATAATGTAGAGTCACATAATATATATTAGTGTATATTCTAATGACTAGTATGGTTAGCTTAAATTCCAATATAACAGAAGTATTTTTTACTCTGATCTTCTTGCACAGTATAAGTCATTAGTTAATTGTAACCCAGTAACCTTGTAACTCAACCTTGTGGGGTCCATACTTCTCCATTTTCTGTTCTTCATCGTGTCCTAATTTCTTTACATCTTACTCTGAGAATTTCACAATGTTGTTTCTTTGCAAAGAAACTGAAGTTGAAACTGTAGGCAGAGAATATGTACTTTAACTTGGAGAACGGGGCTGAAGAGAAGTGGAAAAGAAAGCCTGATGCGCTTGTGAAATTCTCAGAAAAATAGAATCAACCTCTTTTCCACTTATTCAGAGAGTACTCCTGAGCCACTAGCATTCAGCTCCAGAGTCCTTCTCAATGTCTACATTTTTAACAGCAAACTTAATTTTAAACTTGAACCTACTTGACAACAGCTCTTAATCAAGTGATCAATTAAAGTTCTTCTCTGCAGACTATAATTGCTAATCAGAATTAAGACTCTGATGGATCACTTCACTGTTATCATCTAGTCTTCTGTCTTCAGCACCATCACTTCTGTTTTGCTGCTACATTTAGAAACAAAGCATGTTGAAGTGAAAGCTGGGAGAAGATTTGAAGTGTCAACATTACAGTACACATACAGTCATTCCTTCTTGTTTCCACATTTTTACTTGTTCTTTCTGCAAATTATTTATGCTCTTAGTGTTCATAACTGTTTTCATCCCATACAGTTATTCTAGACCCTGACTTCTCAGCTTTCTGGAAATTATAAAGCATAAAAATTTACTACCGAGTTTATATTTTTGATATTGTCAAAGAACTGATATATAGTAATTATATTTATTTTTTAAAATGCCGTTTGGTGAAAATATGGTGTCGATTGATTCACTGTCATAGAGCCATTACAGTCAGGGACAGACTGGAGGACAAGTCAACATGCTCCAATGAATTGAGATTAGTGGCACAACATGGAAAATGCTCTGTTTGTGCTTTTGCCTTCTTTGCTTGTACTTGATTGGTCCTGCATTTCCTAAAACATAGAGTTGTAACCTCTTTTTAACACTTAGGCGGCCCATGAAATCAAGAAATATTGCATATTCAGATACAAATCAAGATCTCAATAGTCTTGCAGGCTTTGTTTTCTGGTCTCAGGTTTATTTCTCCATCTAGTGTAATTTCAAATCAGTAAGTTGGAAGCAGAATCTAGAGCAATTGTCTGAGTGTTCAGGCTTGAGAGCCAAGAGCTTTTTTCTTTTACATCTTCTTTCCATATGAGTTGCAACTGCCTTGTTTTAGAAGGCACCACTTCAATTGCTGCAATCCATAGTATTCTTTTGTTGATTCTGAAGGATCCTACTGCTTGGTGAAGTAAGATTCTTATCTCCATATCTAAACAAGACCTTGGAAACACCATTACCGTTGCTTCGGTTTCTCTGCTGTGGATTTCGCTTTTGTACCAGCCAGAGGTCATAGAAATTTTTTGTGATCTTTTTCATTAGTGTTGTGTTTTCCTAACTCTTATTGGCTTAAATTAGGGACCTACTGTTTGTCTTTTAAATTGCAACATTGTTTATTTTTTCCTTATCAGGAAAGTAGAACTACAGTGGTAGCAACATCTCAGGTCATAAGCTATCCGGTGTTTGGGAACCTCTTCAGCATTTGTGAATATAATCTTTATTCAGTACTCAAGCATCATCATGTATTTACTCCATACAAAATTGAATCTTTTCTGTCTGTCCCTGGTATATCTAGTAACATCTTACATTGTTTGGACATCTTGGGAAAGTCTGGCTTTGTTTTAGTAAACATAAGGCTTTACAAGTCTAAGATGTATATCAATAAAGAAGTGAAATGTGACCAGTCACACCTAAGTAAACATTATTACTAAGTCAGTTAAACTTTTATGACTATATCAATGCATTTCTTATAAAAACTAATTTTTTGAAAAGAAGAAATAAAGGAAAAAGTTTTCCTTCTTTTGTTACTTTCTTGAGAACCACATATTCCTATATTTTTTTGTTCATGTTTTGCTTTTATTTGCTGCCACCTGTTCCTAAAAATCCTGTGTGATTTTGTCAGTACGGATTCCAAAGCTACTAGCCAACTTACTCTACATGTAGTATTGAACTGAAAATGTCTAGAAAACAGATTTCCCTGGAAGCTTCTAGCATTGTCTATCACAGATTACAGAAACAGCACAGAAGCATTTTCTTTTTAAATCTTCAATAATTTCTGTGCATTGCTACACTGTACTAGATGTACTTGAATAGATGCATTAATGGTAGCTGGTCTGCAATTTCATTTTGTCCTGTCTCCTCCCATTTTGTTCCCCCCCCCAATTAATAAATGTATTTCCAAAAATTCTGAGCATAAACATCTTCTTTTATTGTCATGAATTGAATCATAGAATGTATTCATTAGGGACTCCTAAATGTCAACTAGTCCAACCCCCCTGCAATAAACAAGGACATCTCTAATTAGGTCAGGCTGCTCAGAGCCTCATCAAGCCTGACCTTGAACGTCTCAAGGGATGGGGCTTCCAACACTCTCTGGGCAACATATTCCAGTGATCTATCACCTTCATATTGAACTTTTTCTTAACGTCTAACCTAAATCTACCCTTTTCTGGCTTAAAGGCATCACCCCTTATCCTGTCACCATAAACTCTTGTGAACAGTCCCTTCCCTGCTTTCTTATAGGCCCCTTTCATGTACTGAAATGTTGCTATAAGGTCTCCCCGCAGCCTCCTCTTCTCCAGGCTGAACAACCCCAACACTCTCAGCCTGTCCTCATAGGGCATGTTCCATCACTCTGATCAATTTAGGCATCGCTAAAATACAAATCATGGTAATAACAACAATAGCAATATAAATAATTAAATTCTTAAGTAACTAACACACTCTTTTTTTTTTTTCTGTACAACTATGGTTAGATGAGCTCTATGGATGTAAACCAGGATCGGATAAAAACTCTATAGCTGTATTATGACAATGACAAAAGTTAATCAAAATCCCTGTTACTGAGCCCTGAAATGAAACATAAAGTATAGCACTATATTAATGCAGCTGTATGGGAAGACATTAGTTTTATCTGTATACGTACGCATAATCATGGTCTCAGTAAAGGTAAGAATACATGTTCACAACATTAGTCTCTAGATCCTCAGCTAGTGTACATTACAACCTTCACTTCCAAATGAGTTTATATTTCTAAGTCAATTGATGAACAGTGCTATATTTCGGCTCTGGGATTTCAAAATTGACCACAGAAACTATGTTACACAGCTGTTTATTTCACTTAATATGATGGAAACGTTACATTGCAGAACACAAAGAGCTCTTAATTTTGCAAACCAGATGTACTTCTATTCTTTCATTATCTCAATAACAATAACATTGCTTGAAAATATTTTTTCTTTGATTACCTACATAGTGCGATTAATGCATCTACAAAAAGCATGGTGTATTTTCACATTTTACTGTGGCACATTTCAGTGACAGCATTTTCTCATGGTAAAATTTACTTCAAAACCTTTCCATTTTTCTACTTACATCCTTCTCTAAATCACAGAAAATTGCCCAAACTACTTGGAAGCACAGGTGGCTGATAAGCTATCAGTCCCTGGATATAATAACAAACTATGAAGGAAAAATCTCTTTCC
>NW_008595490.1:36997-47409 GCF_000691845.1 Merops nubicus
CTTTTGATAACTGTAATTCAGATACTTGTACTGTGTGGGCAAGAACTGTGAATCCGTACCACACAGACAGTTTGCTTAGCAGCCGTCATCCTTCCTAGTAAATTTTCTTCAAGTTAATGCCTTGTATCTGACACAGTGCAACAGGAGAAGACAGCAGGTGCAAAGAATTTCTGCAATTAGGCCCACACATCTCTGGATTGTCTCCAACAGAGTTTCTTGGAAAAGGAAAAGAGCTTCCAAGTAACCGGATCTTCAACTTGTAAGATATTAAGAAATGCAACCAAGCTCAAATAACCCAGATTCATCTTCTTAAAGTTTGCAGCTTTTACCAAGAATTCATAGTGGCTTGTGGGAGAGTGTATTTGTGACAGCAGAATGATTTCTGTTATAAATTCATCTTCCCACCTTCACATTATCAGATTTTAATAATTAGAAGGCTATAAAGTATCTATTTCAATCTTTTCTAAGAGTACCTAGGTTACATTATCTCCCAGACAATATTGTTTTTCAAACCCTTTCATTGTAGTTCTAGGTCATCTTTCACTATTTCCAAAATTAAGTATATATATAGATAGATATATTTTAAGGAAGGCAGCCTTGACATTATTGTTAAATGCATTTAGACAAGATAATACCACAATTCCCCTGTTCATTCACATGGAAAGCAAAGACAGACTAGCATTCAAATGAAACTACTTACTCATCAGCCACATATAACAAAGCACCTACATTTTCCAAGTACTGTCTTGGCTCAAGTGTGTTTAGTTTCTGAAATTTGAGAGATCACAGCACGTGTTAATTGCAGGCCATTCTGGGATGTTTACCTTGTATTACTATACGGGATAAATGGAAGAAACACAACCATGCTAGAAATTTCCAGTCCAGCAAGCCAAAATTTCAGACCATTTACCTGAAGTTCTGTGGCTTAACAGCATATTAAGAGTCCTCTCTGAGGTTAGATTTACATGTAAAAGTTCTCATCTTTTATACAGCCATCACAGCTAATTTAAGAAAATTTAATGCTGTGAGGTCTTTTGAAGCAGTATCTTTTATAATACAGAAATTATAACCCATGAAATTACTGTTTTTCTTTGTCCTGTGGTTGTAGTATTTTTAAGGCAAGTTACATGTGTTATGTGCTAAGTCATTTGTTATTGGTGACATGTCACACGACAGTAAAAATAAATAGAAATTACATTTTTATAGGAGATTTATAATCTGCTTCCATTAGCTAGAAGCTTTTTGTTTTCATTTACATTTAATTTATTTGATTTCCTACATGTTAGCAAAATCTCATATTGTTCTTTCCTTAGAAATAACAAAGCAGCCCTTAGATCTCCTGACACATGCTCAACAGTACTCAAGGTTATATTGTCTACCTAGAAAACTTAATTTTAAGTTCAGCATGGAAATAAAGGAGAACATAGCAATTTGAGCTTTGTGCCTTTAAAGAGAGGATATACAGACCCTAAATAATTTCAGAAGTATTTGAATATTTCCACAGTCCCTCTTCCTCTCTTAGGAACATGTGCTGTAAAGACTTTCCCTTCAGGAATTCCTTACAAAGCAGCTCTGTTAAACACACTCCAGAGGAGACACTGAAAGACAGGATGACTGTTTTCTATATTCTTGAATATACTTTGCCATTTAATTACAGAATAATTCCACTTCCCTTGTAATACTTTTGTTTCTTTAGTGCCCCAGAAAAAAAGATGTGACAGGCTCTGGTTCTGAAGCGATGCAGCGTTGCCCTATGACCTTCCCTACTATACTAGACCACTATTACTGATAAAGTGCTCCACAATACAGGTTTAAAAACTCTTTGTTTTAAAATCATCCATTTCATCTGCTCTCAGTGAAGTTAAGGACTCAGCTCCTGAAAGATGTTCAGCAGATGCAGCTTCTGTGAAGTCAGCACTCTACTTTTTACAAGAATAAGATGTACCAGAGGACAGCAGCTTCCTTTTCCATAATCTAACCTTCGTAACCACAAAAAGCCTCCCATATTATGTTTAAATGCAGGATGGGTTACATCCCCATTGTTTTCCTTTGTGCTCTCAGTGTCATGCTCTCCACTTCTCCATGTACTACTACAGTTACTTCACCTAGAAGCTGAGAAGAGAAGGGATACAAATATTTCTGAACAGAATCCTATTATGGTATCCTTGTAATAGTAGTGGTATACTTATGTTGCCCCTATATTTCTTGTATAAAACGTGAGTCTTTTAATTGCCAATATCTAATTCACGTCTTCAAAAATGGGGAAAATGAGTTTGGAGACACAGAAAAAGTGAGAAACTGAAGGCTTCAGGAAGTCTAGAGTTGTGTTTTTCTGTGGACTGGTGAAGTCTATCCTAAATGTCTGAGTTAGCCCTTTGGTAAGACACTCTGTCCTGAATAGGAAAAACCAAAAGCTTTGAGTCTACCCTGACAGGAAGAGTTGATTTCCTGTATTTCTTAACATA
Organism: Merops nubicus; assembly: GCF_000691845.1. Classification (NCBI taxonomy): domain Eukaryota; kingdom Metazoa; phylum Chordata; class Aves; order Coraciiformes; family Meropidae; genus Merops; species Merops nubicus. The sequence continues at coordinate 39,463 of NW_008595490.1, forward strand.
ACAGCTTTATGGTTATTCTTAGGCTATCGACCTGATGATATATGCTTCTAAAAAAGATAAAGGCATAAGTGTCTTGATTTGATCATGGAGCCAGCAGGCTTTAATGGGCAAGACAGAACAGCAGGAAGCTTCTCTCCCCAGCACAGGAAGCAAATGGATTCAGTTGCTTAACAGATCATCTGGGGTCCATTTGGGATACCCTTGGAATTATGCTTTTTTCCTGCCTCAGGGAGAATGATGATGCTGAAAAGGCTGTGCTAGCCCAATACAAAACACATCTTCCACTGACAAAATTTTACATTTTCACTTTCTGCCTTTTTTTTTGAGAATCTAGAGTTTCATCTGTATTTCATATACCCAAGAGTTATGCTGCACTTGAGTCCCAACAGGATTTTAGAATTTCAGTGATCTCTTTCCAGAAAGAAAGTTAGCTGAACAGTATTTAAAGGCAAAGGTAATTTTAGCTTATCTGAAAAACAGTGTATTTCACAGCCCCTCAAATAGAAAGACCCCTTCTTAAGCAAGACAGGTTAAAGATTATTTGAGACATGAAGGATTATTTACAAAGCGCCAGAAACTAATCCACTCTTTAAAGTAACTAAAAAAATTACATAAAGAGAAAAAAGGTGAACTTTAAGTGCTCTTTATATGAATGTTTAACAATTTTTAATGAAATCATACCTCCTTCTGTTCCAACATATTGTCAAAAACTTCCTGGTGTTGTTAACTTTACTCCAGCTCCACTTGTACTATCTTTAGAGAAAAAGTAAAATAAATAGAGATTCAGAAACGTGGATTTTTTAACCTTAGTTTCCTAACATACAAGATCTCAGGACATTAAAAATAATTTGTCAGGAAGGTGTCTAAAAAGACCTCAACAGTCTCTCCTGGACTTGATTTTGGCCCTCAATCTTCTCTTTTGATGGAAATGCCTCAGGTACAGGCTAGTAAAAGAATATAAGTTTTATTAGGCTTTTAGAGCAAACTAGTTAGATGTAACAAAGAATTTTTAAAATCTAAATAGCTATTAGATAAACACCGGTAAGTTTTCTACGTGGTGATAGTTATGCTGTAGAAACGATATTGTTGGGAGCCGTGCAGAGATCCTGACTGGAGATGTCTCTACTGGGAAAGACTTTTGTACGGATTCCTCAAATGGCACTTGTAGTTTTGTCCTGGAGATCAGGAAGTCGCTGTAGACAGAGTCTCCTTTTTCTAGGTCTTATCAGTTCATTAGATTTTTCATTGGGCTACTTTTCATTTGTGAAATATAAAACAGCAGGGCAAGTTATAAAACAGCTCAAGAAATGATAGAAATTAAAAAACAGGAAAAAACAGGATGCTACACAAATGTGTTTGTGTGGGCCTGGCTAATATTCCTTAATTTAAAAGTGAAGTCAAAATGCTAGACTACATTAATACCTCCAATACCTCTTCAATATGCTGTTTCAGCTTTCAAACATTGGAGATGACAATCTGTTCAGACATAACATACAGTTCAGTGTAAACAAAATGCTTGAAGAAAAGCTTTACACTTATGATTTCTCTTTGAGGTGAACATGTTCATAAGTGAATCAGATACTCACACATGCTGTTAGAGTTTTTGAGCAACCCTCCACGTTTGAATCCAAAGTCAACATTCCCACAAAGCGTGATCATTCTATCTGACAGGGAAACCATAGGCACTTCAGTCATCTAGGTTGTGTTATCACGTTCTGTGATCAAACTACTGAATGATCTTATTTGTATGACACTCTAGGAGCATCTTGGCCTTGCTGAAGATAATGGCAAACTCCAAAGGATGTTAATGTAGAACAGGTTTAATCTTGAATTTTATAAAGCTTTATTTGCTGAATTTTATATTCTAAAATTCTAAAGCTGTATTTATTCCTTTCCCAACACACATTCCTCAGGAATCTCCTGATGGTGCGCTGTAGATAAACCAATATGCTGCAACATAAACAATATAGTATAATCACACTTAAACAGAAATAAAACAAAATAGAAACAAACCCAAAAAAATAGAGGCATGTGCCTCTGTATTCAGTCTTCCTACTCTTCTCTTTGCTATTTATTTTAAGGAACGAGGTCTTTGGAAAGGAGCTTTTTTCTCATTTTATGTACCACATCTAGTATTATATGACCCAGGTATGTAGCCCATCAGGCACTCCTGAAATGAAACTAATAAGGAATAATGAGCCAAAATTTCTGTGTATTTACAAAAACAGAAGTCAGGCATGCAAAACCAAAAGCGGTCTTTTTTCAAGCCCAAATAATGCTTTGAATTGTTCAGGATTATATATTTTGCTTTAGTTTTCCCGTCATAATAGGATAAACTGTCCAGGGATACAGATTAGTACACATGTGGAAGCACTGAAATATAATTTATTTTTAAGGCAACTACCTTAGTTTTTGTAATTCACTTAGGAATTTGTGTAAAGGTTTTGCATGCATTAAATTATTTTTTCACATTTCATTCAACCCACAGTGGGACAATCAGCTTCAGGTTTCAGCTATGATTCAGTCTTGATCACAGCACATTATTATACCCATACAGCCATCATTTGCTTTTCTTTCTCCAGCTAGAGATGATTGGGTTGCTTGCAGCTTTCTTAATTAAAAATCTGCTTATTTTGACTGGACTTAGGTTAAGAAGATTAAAGGATATGTTGAATACACAATTTATGACTGAAATGTAAAGTTATCTTGGAAGTAAAATAGAAGTGAAGCAAAACCACAGAGTTTAGTCTTCCACTTCTGCAAATGTAGCCTGGTACAGCACAGGACACATTTGCGTGGAGACATTATTGTTATCTGCAGCCACCCACCTTTCTATTTGCACAGCATGGTGACCATTTTCAAGGAATTATATGGGCACCTAGGCAGTCTAGAAAACAGCATGGATACCGAGACCAACTGTACACTTCAGCAGCAGATTTTGTAAAGAAGCTTCTGTATGCAACTTAGTGACAATCACTCCAACCTGATTTTACTAACAACCAATTTTACAATGTCCTTCTGCTTCTAAGAGAATTTAGTATAGATAGTAGTGGATTAACATCAAAATTTGTGTTTGTTTCTCCAAATTGTATATGCTCTAGACAGGATGCCTTCCAAGCAAGAAGAAGGAATATACAGTTTGTAATTCCTTTCAAAAAATGGAAAACAATGTATGGATATGTATTTTATTTGGTATACCTTGTGTATCAACAGGAACAAAGAACAAAATCCAGCAAAACACTAATAAAGATACTGAACGTGTAAATGCATGGGATAATATTGGTCCTTTCTGAAGCTGCAAGGAGAGATCACGTGAAGACAATGAAGACACTGTCATGCTTCCTTTTGTTAAGTACTCGTGTAGTTAGAGAATTTAATGTATGGAACCTGTGAATTCATTTTTCTTATGCTAGGAAATATTGAATCGGATGAAAGCATGTGACAGAACTTCTCCAATATCCTGGAGTAACTCAGAGATGGATTGTCTCACCTATTCTCTGGCCTTCCTTTTGACACTGCTGTAGTGTATATTAACTCCTAACAATTTCTTACAGAGAAAATTTTTTGTGTTTTTCATTTTATTATTTTTGAATCTACTCCCAACTATAGCTAGGAAAAAGCAGAGTTGCACTTGGGACATAAAATTACTAGGCAGTCAAGATACTTGAAGGGAGCTGCAACTGCCTCAACTTTTCTGCCTGATGCTTACATCAAAATCTAAGAAAGTTGCTTTTAGCACTTGTTTTCTATGATTTTTTTTTTCATTAAATATGTGGGAAATACATTGAAATTATTTTAGTGCTGAAGGAAACAATACCGCTGCTTGATATGGAATGTTGCTTGTTTGATTTTATTTTGCTAGGAATAAAAGCCATTTTGTCTGGGTCAGATATAAATATGTCACTTCACATCTTTGGTTGTTATAAAATTTTAAAGGATAAAGATCTGTGTAGTTTTATGTCAAGTACAGGTTCCAACTTGATTAAAATAGGAAGACAGACCAAAAAACATGGGCATTTCAATTTTCGCCCTATTTATATAAAACAAATGGTGACCTAGAGAACAAGAGGGAACAGATATTTGAAAAAAGGTTGGATCATGCATCTTGGACAATCAACAGCTGTGAGTCAGTTGTTTATTAAAACAAGTGATGAAAGAGCTGCTGGTCTTGACTGGCAAGAACAGGATGGTCTTTTCTGCAGCAGGTGCCAGTTTTCAGACTTCCATCATTGACCATGTTGTTATGACAACAGCTGCTACATTATGAGATACTTGGAAGAACTAGGGACAATCTGGGGCAGTTAAGGCCCTTTTTTTTTTTTTTTTCTTCTTGATTTCTGTATTTTGTATGCCTTCTTTTTTTCTATCTTCCTTTGAATTCGTGTATTGAGATAAACTGCATTGGTCATGAATGACTAGCTGGATTGCATTGATTTACATCTACAGCACTGAAGAGAAAGTGATTGAAATATTTGAAGATTTAAACATACTTGATGTAATTTAAAACTTGTGACATTATTTAAGAAGGAAAACTGGTAGGAGCTAATAGGAAAACTGCAATTTTAACTGAAGTAAAGAGATAAAAATATAATGTTGCAACTTCTAATCTAAATCTACATACTGAACTGAAATAATGTAAAAAAAGTTTATTTTGAGAAGGTAGATAATTGAAGGTTTGTTTGTTTTAATTTTTTTTTTTTTTTCCTTCAAATTAGTTATAACACAGTTTTGGATATATTTTTCTGTTTTAATGTTTTGTGGGTACAGTAGATATCATGCTGTGAAGACCCAGTGCATTCTCTCTTTGAGAATTCTGCTGGCAGAACTGCAACATGTTGCAAAGCAATTTAGATCTATACAATTTATACTTTTAAGCTTTCCTTCAAAAGATGCAGTGGCGTTGTTCACACATACAAGGCAGCTTATTGCTGCTGCTTTGCTGCTTTTCTGCTTATACTAGAAAAAGCTTTCACCACCTGTGGCAGGTGAATTGGTTCAGCACCTTGCCTTGTGTTTAAAGTGCGCGTACAATGGCAGCAGCTCTTCCAAGTGGCCCTGCAGGCAACACTGCTGATGCGGTGGTTAAGCTGCTGTTGCAAGACTAATGAGACAACATCAGATCCCACAGGTGATATAACACACGCAAGCGTTCTATGAATGTTTCTAAAAGTCAGAAGAGTATTTCTGGAGACCCATGGGCTTCAACTCTCCTTAATTTTGAGGTGCAAGAACAAAAGAGAAGTCAGAGATTGATATAACCAATTTTCAGTTGTTTATTGTTGGCAGATTATTTTGAGCTTTGAGGTTTCATAGATGCTAAGTGCTCTAGATCATTGCATCAGTCAGAAACATTCTTCTCATATTGAAATTTTACCCATTTAAGAATCTCTCACATGAGGGAATATTATATTATCCCTGGAAAAGAAACTACATCCAAGTGAGCAGAAAGGCTTCCAGGACAATAAACAGGTAAGCATCTTCTAATTTTTGTTGATTTTAGCCAGTAAATGTTCAGCTGTACTCTGAAAGAAATGTATTACAATACTGATCAATTTAAGTGCACTTAAAAAAGAAAAATCAGTATAAAGAATTATATTGTGAGTTTGCTACTCAGGCTGGTGATGAATGAACTCATGTAACACTGCTGAAGGTGGTTCATCTCAGCTGTGAATGTGTGTATATAATAACATCTAGGTAACCCCCTAGTATGTTACATACAGAATATTAAGCTAGGCAGAAGTTGCTGAAAATTTTTAAAGCAAATTAATGGATCTATTCATTTTATGAAAAACTAAAAATGTGAAAGCTAATTCTTTTTAAAATATTAAATATTCTTTAATTCCTAGCACGGAAAAAAAAAAAAAAAAGCTACATTTCAATTCTAATTTTTCTGGCTTCCCAAAGATTAACAATGAAAGACAATATTTTTGTCAAAGTTTCAGTCTCTTGTATGAAATTTTCAAGTATCCAGGAAAACCTGTTTTCTTTAAGAAACCTCGAAACCACTCTGATAGGACCAGGTCAAATGACATATAAAGAGAGAGTTATTGAAAATATGTGATGTATTATAATTGTAAAGTTAAATAAGGACTAAAATCTATTTTAAATCGAAAATTATTAATTTAAAATTGTTTGCATCTCACTGTCATGATACTATAAGGTAAAGTTTTAAATTTCAATTTTCACAACCTTTAAGTTGTGTTTTAAATGCAGTTTCCACAACTTTTGCATTTTTTCTGTGGACTTTGCCGTTTCATAAAACTGTGAAAAAGAGAATAGTAAATATATGGACATTGTAATGCACTCACACTTTACAACATTTAAAAAAAAATAAAAATCTGAGCTGTTGAGGCATTTCATATTTTCTTCAACCAAGGCTACCTAACGGTCTTTAAAATAGTGTCTCAAAATCCCTTAGGGCATTTTTAACATCTAATTCTCTATTTTTCTATTTCACATCACAAGTCAATCTTTTAAGAAGTAAGAAGTATGTAAAAAAATTCTAAACCTAACAGAAAAAATAAAAAAGTATCCTTCTAAATGTCTTCAGAAAATCCTTTCCACGTACTTCTGAGTAATCACAGCAGTTTATACCATTTCTGTAATCACAACCTTGTCTTTTCATATTAGAAAAGTTGAGTTGTACCACATATTCAATCTTTATTTTTAAAATCTTTACAATATCATGATATCCTATTCAAATTAAAATATCTGGAGTATTAGCTAGTATTCCCAATGTAATAGTAGAATTAATTTCTTCTGAATCTAATAACATAAATCAGTTTTCCTGGTCAGCTTTGAATATAGCTTTAAGGAATTCCTCTATCTGACTGAAAAAAAAATAAATCTGAACCTATAACAGAAGTCAAATTATAGGCTATATATCAAAAATGTCAATGAAAAATATATATTTTTGAAAGAGCTGTTCTACAAAATGAAGACATAATATATTTGCTGGAAGCATATGTTTATGTTTTCTTCCAGTGCAGGAAGAAAACTTCAGAAGATTCAGATAACAGCTCTTTCTTCTCTTGTAGTGCATGGTTGAATAATTTTTGATGCCATGTTTTTTACATGCCTTTTCCTCAGAAAATTTTTGTGGCAGAATGCCACAAATTCTTTTACTTTATCAAAATATTAGCGTGGGCAAAATTAATGTTCCTTTATTTCAAGCTCCAAGACAAACAGTCTTGTAATGGCAAGTATTTAAATAAAAAAATGATAGATTACCATTCTGTTGTAATTCTTTGAAAGGAATTAAAACTTTATTTGCAAAAAGACCACAGATTTTGACAACTCCTACAATGACAATTTTGACAATTAAACCTGCAATGTCACAAGCTTCCATTTAATGGAAAAGTGTTCTATTAAAGATGCTTCACCGTTAAATTCTTAACTTCTCTGAATGTGTGAGCTTACTTAATGTAAGTTTGATTGTGTCTTAAAATGTAAGATATTCCATATTTATTTGGTAATAAAATAGGTATTTTTAGTCACATAGTAAAACATTTAACTTTTCTTCTTTACTTGGTTACTCTGTGTTTTATTCAGAGGCTACCTTCCTATAACAGGCATAGCAGAAAGATATGTGTGATTCTTACTGCTTACAGCCTGGTATTACTTTTAAGCAAAATTGGTGGCATTCTGTTTTAGTGTGCCAGGCTATGAGTTATAGCAGTCAGAAATCTGCAGAACACTTGATTTATCCCCTTGTTTTATAAGCCTTACCTCTGGCATCAGCATACAGGTTAGCTGATGGTAGTAACAGCTTAAAGGACTGTCATTAACATGAACTTGATAAGATGCTTGTAGGAAATTCAAAGCTCATCAGACTTATAAAGTTTAAGTCTTCTTACTCTTTTCCTTGTCGTATTTCATTGATAATTGTCAAGGATTAGGGCTGGTTGGGCACTAGGCAAACAGCAGATGCTCTCTATTAACCTCTTT
>NW_008595490.1:47449-63077 GCF_000691845.1 Merops nubicus
GGAAAGAGAAAGGAAATAAGGGTGAGATACTTATGGACTGGAAAAGAAAATTAAACCAGCTTTAATAAATAATGAAAATAGTGAAATATATGTGAATATATGCAAAACAAATATTGAGCCAAATTCCCCTGATGGTAAGTATGCCATTGTCTCCACTGGTGTTTGGGCGAGCACTGGGGAAGTCCCAGACTGGACTCAGCATCAGACAGTAACTGGATTCAGGAGCTGGATTCAGGAACTGGAGTCAAGGATGTATAGATTGAGATCAAAGGCAACATGGGCAAGGTCCTCCTCAGATGTTGGTGTCACGGAGACACCCACAGAACAAGACAACAGCCACTGTCACAAAATGGGGGTTTATTGCAACCAAAGTTGCCCAGCACGCCTGACAAAAACAAGTTTGGAAGTCTATTGGTAATATATCAATATACTACACAACTTATTTAAGGGAAGATGAACCAAAATGGGCATATGCTCACACACAGAGGAACCACACAAGAATGCCCAAGACATCACTCACCTGAAGGGGAGGGTGAGGCTCACTCAATCTACAGACACTCAAGCTGTGGAAGTACCCTTGGACAGCATGTCCAAGGGGCAGGTCCAACTACCAACTTTGTGAAGAACCAGCTCAACAGGTTCTTAGGTGGTGCCCCATTTATACCCTAGTCGAGGGTGAGCTGTGGTCATTCTAGTTGGCTGAGGAACAAGCCCAAACAAAAACAAGCTGGGAGTTGTGTGTTGAGGGGGTCTAGAATCTCAGGTGCCAGGTATAGTTTAACAGTTGTAGTGTAACGAAACTGTTCTGTCACCCCTGATTTTGTTTGTCTGTCGGGGAAGGGGGGGTTGCACCTGCCACAGCCAGCCATTGAAGAAGCAAGCTTCACCATTGTGATCCCTCAGCTTTATACTGAATATTATATATGAGATGGAATACCTTGTTGGCTAGGTTAGGTCACCTGTTCTGTCCACTTCTGCCCAGAGGTGCAATTTTTACTTTACGGCACCCCAGTGTGGTACACAAGATTTAGCAGTGACCTTGGTCTGCACAGGAGCAAGTATGAGCAAGAGTTTTTCTCCATATCAATCCTTGGTAGCAACTGTAAACAGTGAACATTATCACTGCTGGAAGCATATGTTGTCTGCAAAAATATGCTCCTAACTTCAGGAAGTGCAGTTTCTTAGAAGAGACTGAGCTGAAAAGTAAAATCACTGCAGAGAATTAGTTCTGTTCTAACTTAAACCAGGACAATGTGATATCAGAGATGATACTTTGACAATTCTTTTTGTTAATCCTAAATATTTTTAATTTCTATGGAGCTTTGTTGCTCCGTTTTTCCAGTCTCACCTTTATGTTTATGTTATGGTTTTTTTTTTTCTTATTTTTTTTAAATCTGTCTTATATTTATTTTTCCTGAGTTTTATCTTGTGTAATGTTAAATGTTTCAAAGATGTATGTAGAACTTTGAGTTTCTAGGTTCCAATTTTAGACCAGGAGGAGGCAACAGGCACTCTGAAAAGGATATATCAGAGTCACAGAAAACTATCTGCATAGATATCACTGTGGACAAATGGATATCGAATGCCTTAGTAGGAGGCAGTTCAGAACTATGCCAGATATCCACTGTTATCTCAAATAACATTAGAGAAAAGTCTGGGGGCAAAATATTAGTGTCCAGCCTCCCTAGCTTAATGACTATGGAACATGAAGAGATTTCTGCAGTCTTCTCATGGGTTGGTCTCAATATTTTACACTAAATATTTGCTTTTAAAAACAAAATCAAAACCAAAACCAACAAAATACAACAAAAACAAACAAACAAAAATCTGAAACAAAACCCCAACTTGAACTTGTTTTATTTTGCATAGTGGAGTTTAGGAAGAATGAAGAGTTAGGTCTGAATTCTCTTACAGAGGGCAGAGAACAGAAATTAGGAATTCCACTTTTTGAACAATTGCTCTAAACCATAAGAGTAGATGACTATGAGGAGAGGACAGATCTGTTTATATTTTTTTTTTTTTTTTTTTAATATTCCTTGCAAAGACACAGATCCCAAAGCTGTTCTTCAAAACTGCTTAATCCAGTAGCAGTTTGTCAAGGAACATAACAATTTGTCAGATAGAACCTCAGGTATGATTTCAGGATGCTTTTAAATAGAGAGAGAGAGAGAAAGAGAGAGAGATGCCTGCTTGTGTATCTGTTTTTTTGCAAATGAACTCCATTTGCCTTGCCTGTCTCTGAGCACATCTGCAAGTCAGCTCCAAAATTATTACACTGAGGAAAAATCTGACCCCGTATGAAAATACCTTCCTCTCCTTTTTTTTTTTTTTTTTTTTAAATATTTATTTGCCAGTGCCTTTTATAATGTGTTTGGTTTAGTTATTGTTAGAAACAAAGAATGAACTAAATTTCAAGTTAGCAGAAAGAACAAGTTCTGCCTTAGCTGGCCTCATACAGTCATGGTAACTACACAGCAAACTAGTAATTATTCTTAAGAATGCATGTATTCAGATATTACTTCATACTAATTTTATACATTATGCCATCACACGTACATATTTGGATCTAAATGGATAGGAATTAGAAAATGAATACTTTTCCAAAATGTATTAGCAACCAATGCCAACTCTGTGTCTTGATTTTCTTGGATACGTTTTCTTTTTCTGCTTGGATATGTTGCCTGACAACTTTCCTTTTCCTTTCTGACAGGAATTCAGCCATTTGGTGAGATTTTTTGAATGCCAGGGCATGGCAGCAAAATCAAAAGAAGGAGCTTTGATTGTACTTGCTGATCCACGTCCATTTCATGATCCCAGACCATCTTCACAGCTCATGTGCTGCATCAGGCACATCAGGAATAATTGTTCATCTGCTGCAGGGTAAATTAAAAATACACAGGAGGCCTGACAGTAAAACACAATGTCCTCTGAAAGTATAAGAGTTAGCAGACTTTTTGAAATGTTCTGGGTGTGTTGGTTCATTATAAATATACTACATAATGAATGACTTCATATTTCTATTCCCAGACAGAAATATTTGCACCTTAAAAATATTGACTACTCAGTTTAAATTAATGTACTGTACACGTGTATATATGTATGTGTGTGAACCACATGCAAAGCATACATATTGTACCTTAGTCCCATTTCATGGAGATATATTCTAGGTTGTTACATGGCAACTTTGATTTATTGAGATTTGAGTTATAGGATGTCTGTGTATGCAAAGATTTTTTTTAAATTGCCCTTGTTTGTTACAGTGCAGTTTTCTTTCCTTTTTAAAATTTTATTTAAAGAAAATTCTAGGTGTTGCTGACTTTTGTGATCATTAAAGCCTTTTCAGTATCTTCCTAGAAATTTGAGTTAATTTTCCATAATTTTCGTGTTTATATATTTCTATAAATATAAATTAAGTATAAACATATTAATTTCCTTGAGAACATTCTGATAGCTTTACGGTTTCTTTTTTCTTATTTTTAAATATCAGTAAATATTTGTTGACAAATAATTTCACACTTCTTTACTCCTGGAGGACAAATCACATTACATTGATCTCAGAAAAGAGAAAATGAGAGAGAAGTTGCATGATTTATTTAAAAAAACAGTAAAGCCTTCTGTTGTCTTAGTTTTTGAGTCTTCTTGAATGAAAGGAAACTACTTCAATGCATAAAGATAGACATAATTATAAATGTTCTGTCATAAAAAGGTGTTAATAATGATGCCTAATTTCTGGTACGGTAGCCTGTCACTGCCAATGTTAATGTTTTTCCATGGGTTAGTGAAGTCAGGACTTCAAAATTCATCTCTCACCCATTGGTCTAGCTTTCAGAGACTCACATAAGAATACAATCAGCTTCAGGACGGCAGAAAACTTGTTTTTAAAAAAAAATCTTAAACTGGAGAATACAGTCTTTGATTTTGTTCAAATGCCCCAGACCATATTAAAGTAAGCAGGTAAAACTGGTTAAATGTCCAAACAATTTCTCACTGACCATTGAAGACGGTCTCACTGACCATCAAAAATGGATGTATGATGCACTCATGATGTCTGAGAATGAAACTGCTGTTCCATCTTTCCTTGAAAACACGGGTGCAGAAAAAGAAAGGACAAAAATTTATTTTAAAAGAATGTTTTGCATAAGTAGTTGACCACTCAACAGTCTGAAATCCAATTTAGTTTCTAGTGTTTTCCTCTATCCTCTTCTGTTTAAATTACAGCCAAAGGCTTTATACATTTCAGAATGTCATCTTAAATTTGTAGATTTCTTCAGGGTACCACCTTTGCCATAATTATATTTTTCACACTGAAATGTTTTTGATAAAAATCCCATTTTTCAAGGCTTTATTTAGCCAGCTGCAATTTAATTTGCGTTAGATTTTATCCTGGTATGAATACTTGTTTACTTACTATTATTCATCTTTGTGTCTATATGTACAAATCCAGAACATGTTTATACAGCATTGAAAAGGAGCGTACATTTATGAAATAATTGAACACAAAAATATTTGAAGTGTTATAGTTTATAAAATTGTCTTAAGTATTTCAGAGTAGATTTTTCCTCTCACATTACTTTGAACATGATTTTTCAACTGAGTAAATGGGAATTATAAGGCTAAAAACTATGAAGCCTGAAGGAAAAGTAGCTTAAAACCTCTTTACAAAATGAGTTTCATAAATAAAAATGTTCTAAAAATATGAAAGGAAATTAGAGTAAATTCCACTTGATTTATATTTAAGCAATGATTACAGACAGAATGGACCATTTCTTCCTTTTTTTTTTCTTTTTTATTTGAGAATAGCACATTTTGCTCAATTTCATAAGCCTTTGTGAGAAGATATGAAAAAACTGTCAGCTGAATCTTATCTTGATGAATTTTTCAGTTAATTTCCTGCATATTTGCAATTATGCCCAGTAGTAGTACTCTGGTCTTATATATTTTGTTTGATCTTCCCCTCTAATTGCCTGAGAGTGAGAAATATGAATTTATAAATACAGGTCTGTATTACGGTTTATGCTGAAAGGTAAGGAGCCTAAAAATGTGTCTTTAAGCTCATATAAAAGAGCCCCCAGGAATTAGAATTAATATTAACTTAAGCATAGATGTATGGATTCATCAGGACTTCTTGCAATGTGTATACTTACGTGGGTGCAGGCATCCAGTTCCTGTGTGTGTTTTCTGAGCTGGTCAGATTTGCATCTAGGAACTCCTTTAGGCATGACTTTCAAAAAGAAATAAGAGCTTGGCTAACTCAGATGTATGGCATCCAGAAACGTCTGGGGGTTTCTCGAGGCTGCTTGGAGGAGGCAAGAACAGCCTGATTCTTCCTGCATAAATATGAACATGGAGGAGTAAATTAATTCAGAAGGCTACCTTAGACTTTCATCTTCTCTGTAGAAGTCATTATTTACTTTTTAAAATTCTTTCAGTATCTCGTAATTATAAGCATAACCAGCTGGTCAAAAGAGGTGATTATCCCACTGTATTCAGCAATAGCGCAGCCTCACCTTAAGTACTGTGTGCAGTTCTGGGCCCCACAATTTCAGAGGGTCCTTCAGCACATCCAGAGGAGGGTAACGAAGATGGTAAAAGGGTTGGAAGGAATGTCCTATGAGGAGCGGCTGAGGACTTCTGAGTTGTTGAGTTTGGAGAAAAGGAATCTGCAGGGTGACCTCATTGCTCTCTACAGCTTCCAGACGAGAAGTGGAGATAGGGCTCCTAGAGAGGTGGCCAATGCCTCAAGCTTCTCATTGTTTAAAAGGTATTTGGACAATGCCTTTAATAAGATGCTTTAAGTTTGTCAGCCCTAAACTGGTCAAGCAGTCAGAATAGATGATTATTGTAGGTCCCTTCCATTTGGAACTATTCTATTCTATTCTATTCTATTCTATTCTATTCTATTCTATTCTATTCTATTCTATTCTATTCTATTCTATTCTATTGGTACAGTTTTTGCCTTCTGTTTATCTATTACTATTCCTTAACAAAATGAGTTTGTTATACACACAATGCAAGTTAGGGTAGTTTAAACTTGCTACAAAGTCATGTCCTTCACAAACTGCAACCATAATTATGGATAAAAATTTTAGAATTCATCTCTGCTGGATGTTTTACAAAATTGACAGTGCTGCTCTGATATTTTCTATCCTTTTTTCTCCTTCTGTGCAAAGCAAAAAGATTGATTTAGTTCAGACCAAAATCGTTCTGATAGACACATAAGGTTTTGTGTTACAGTCATAAGAGACTTAATGATTGTTAAAGGGATATTCCTTTAAAAGTAATACTCCGTTGTGCAACTATTCACTAAGAGATGGGCAAACTTTGTCTTATTTTTATTTCACAATCTGTAGCACATTTCTTCTTTTAAGCTTATTTCAAGAACCCTATATAACTATATAATTATAATATCAATTTTAATTGAAACTGCAGAGTTTTATTTATTTTATATAATAATCTGAGTTCTTAGTTCAGTGGGAATTAACCAAAGTCAGGAATTCCAAAGATTTGAATCAGTTCCTTATCAAATATCTTAATTTAGATGCTGTTGTGGTTTAACTCCAGTTGGCAACTAAGTACCACGCAGCTGCTTGCTCACTCCTCACCACCCACCCTGCCCCTGGTTGGAAGGGAAGGAGAGTCGGGAAAAAAAAGTAAAGCCCCATGGGCTGAGATAAAGTTTAACATAACAACACAAAGAGAGAACAACAATAATAACAGTAATACTAATTAAATAATATGTAAACAAGTGATATACAACACGACAGTTTATCACACGCCTCTCTCTACTGTCGGGCCACAGCCTGCTCAAATCATGTGCATTCCTTCCCCAGGCCAGCCCTCCTCTTAGACAGTGGGCATGAGGTCAGTGTGGAATCCAATATCCCATTGCCTGGTTCTATTGGCTATCCTGGCTGCAGCCTCTCCCAGCTCCTTTAGAAAGTTAACACTGTCATAGCTGAACTCAGGACAGATGCCTATGTGCATGATATTATCACATAGGTTTCTGGTATCCTTCAGGATGTCCTAAAGTGTCTGACACCTCTGCATGGAGCTGATAGGTAGGACATATGCTTTATGGAAAATCTCTGTTCTTTGGAGGAACTGTCATCTCAGATTTCCGTAAATTGTGGGCAGCTGACTGAAATCATCAGTCAGTTCAAGTAATAGCTTGAAAAGGTACACATCTGAGAAGCTGTGAGGTTTCTAATCTATAGTGAAAACAACCAATCCCTTCACTCTACTGCCTGCATTTATTAGATTTCCAGTGTCTCTATCAGGAGTTGCGACTCTTGGGTACATCCTGAAAGACACCCTTCCATAGCCACATAGTTTTAAATATCCTCATCAGTAGTTGAATTTCACTACAGGGCTAAGCTTTCTAAAATTATTGGTTAGACTTATTTTATGTTCTGCAGTGACAATGTCTTAGTGTGGGAACATCACAAATCATTAGCACTCTATGTCTATGTTTAGGTTACTGAATCATGCCACAGATATAGATATAGAGATAGTGATAGAGATAGAGGTGATAGAGATAGATAGAAATTAGATATAGATATAGATATAGACATGTAGTCTCAAACATTAATGAAAATTTTTGCTGCATAAAAAATCTAAAAAACCTGACACCAAAAGAATGCTGTTTGTGTGGCTTGCATGAAAAATTGTAGCTCAGTCCTTCACCACTTCTTATTGATGTCTCAACTTCTCAGCAGCAGTGGAACAAATAGACTTACAGAGAGTTATTCATGCATCTTGATGTTCACGAACTAGTAGGGTGTGATACCTTTGTTTTTATTTTGCAGGAGATTTTCAGGTGGTTTCCTGAGCTGCTTAGCTTTCAAACAAGAACAGATGCATCATCCTGGCATGAATCAGAGTGAACTTATTCAAAAGGATAGTGAACTTCTTGGCAAACCCAGTTTTGCTTTTCTGTTAGCAATGCAACCTTTAATGAGATTTGCTCAGGCTGAGGCTTCAGTGCAAACTTTTCCCAGAGTACCATGAAAACTAGCTCAGTAAGAAATGGAAAAGGGTCAATCATTTAATTATGGAAGACAAAGATGATGAGAGGCAGTTGATTCAGAATGGGTATGTTTCATTTTTCTTTTTCTTATTTTTTCAGATTTAATAGTTTACTAATTTACTCCCAGATTCAAATCCTGCCTGGATTTTCCTTTGTTCATGTGCCTGTGCATATCTGTCTGTTGAAGAAAGACATACACATTCCAAATAGTAAACTAGAAATAAAGGGATGGACTGCATAGCAAGTCTAAATGAATTACCCAATGTGTGGGCAGACAAGGAGACGACAGCATATTAGAGCCAACAATTTTAAGAGCACCTTATGGACTTAATTACTGAAGTTCAAAAAGTCTTCAAAAGCCAATTAGAACTGCTATTTGTAATAGCTAAAGCAATTAATATGGAAATATAGCAAGAACGAATCTTTTAGTTTGAGAACCCTGAGGGATTCTTTGTTACAGGTCTTTCAAATCACTTTCAGAAATTTGGAAAGAAAATTGAATGGGGATTTCCTGCTGTTGTGTAAGATAAACAGCACATTTTTCTTCATGGGTAACACACTGTAGTTGCAACACTCCATAGTGAAATCTCATATCTGAGTGAAACAAAAAGTTATAGGAAAGGTATAACCGAAGACTACTAACATTAATCATTAACTAACAGCACGTTTGAGAATCGTTTACACCAGAAGATGATTATTGCCTTTTAATAATCTTATTACAGCACTATCAGACAGACAAGGGCTCCTAAAGTGTGAAAACCAGAACATTTAATTTCATTTATTTAGAAACTAGATTTAGTAGAGGTAATGATGGAAGGATGTGTTTTTGCTGTATCTAAGCAGTAACACACAGTGTTTATTACTTTATATAGGGCAAGATTATTTAAGAAAGAAAAGTCTGATAAAGAATCTGCCCTAGACTAGATGGTCCTGCTCTGGCAGGGGGGTTGGACTTGATGATCTCTGGAGGTCCCTTCCAACTCCTGACATTCTGTGATTCTGTGAATCTCATTACTGTCTTTGTAACCCCTAATGTATTCTAGACCTGATGTCTGTTACACCATCAGGTACTGTGGCAGCTGAAATAGACTATTAACAGAAATCTATGTAAGTTAATTTCAGAAAAGGGCAAGGGTCTCTCCATAGCTGTTTCCATCTTTCTTTTCAGATTAAAGTTAAATACACTCTTTGGAGAACTCTGCGAAAAACCTTCCAGCACTCGAATACAAAATTAAGACATAAGACATGCCACAGTATATATTTTTCAAGTTTCTCTTCCAGTTAATCTAATGGATGTGCTGTCTGAATAAAATATATCTGCCTCTGTTCTATTTATGGTAGCAAAGACAAATTGTAACTTTCACTATAGTCAGCTAGTATTTTCCAGTATAATCCATAGGTTTCATCATTTACTGAAGTCTATATGAGACCACAATGGCACATGTATATGCCCAAATACACATTTACAGGAAAACATCAAAGAGTCCATCCTCCCTGATGAAAACCGAGATATCATTCTCTGTTAATTTGATTTAGTAGATACCTTGCATTTCTATTAACTTGAGCATGTTTGGGCAAATATCCTTGATTTATCTAACTTAGCACACCTTTGGATAAGAATAATGCACACCATAGTGATGTTTTGCTGTACTTGTCTTGTTACTTCTTGGAAAATCCTCTCTTTTAAGGTTACAATATGTTACTAATCAGGGAGATATGGTTTATACTTTAGACATTTGGTCTATATGAAAAGTTTTCTCTCTTTGATTGACTTTCAGAGTGAGTCAGTTATGAGCAAGAAAGTAGAACTGTTGTAACATCACTGAAAAGCATGTGTGAAATATGCTTTTAAAAGAAATACTAAATTATTTTCCATAAATATGGACATAAACATGTTTGCATGGTGTCAGAGAATATTTGAGAACTCAAATAAAATTTGGATCTAAAAACTAATTTCCCTGGAAACTATATGTGTTTCAAAGGGAAAATCTCTATATTTTTTTTTGTTCTTTTACTATTTTGGTGAGAAAAAGTATCTTGAGGAAAATCCTGAGCTGGTGAATTCAGACATTAGAGTTTATATCAGCTGAATATTTGGCTCATTTTTTCTGTGTTCTTGCTGTGTTTCATTGATTGCTTTAGCAAGGTTTCCTTGTATTCCACTGACCACCTTTTTTTAACCATCACCATTCAAAACATACAGATAATAATATAAAGCTCCCAAAATAATAACAATGAAAAATGGGGGGGTGGACTAGACGACCTGTGGAGGTCTCTTCCAGCCTAGATATTCTATGAAAAAATCCCAACATTCCCTTGGCTTCCCAAGTTCTTGATCTATCCAGTTCAGTGTTTTCAGTTTTAATGTGAAACTTCATGACACCTTCATTAAACTTATTCCCTGCTGGTGGAAAAAACAAGTATTAATTGGACTGAAAGTACTAAGAATGACCTAACAGGCTGTTGCTTAACGTGCACAGCTGGGATGGGAAATCCTTACTGTACTGCACTATTTTTTCAACCCGTGCTAAATACAGGAATTGAAAGCCCCAGGGTAAATCACATTCTGCTGGGGATACTATTTTCATGGAAGATGTGTGTTTCAATACCCTGATCTTGAAAAAGGAAACCCACTGTTGGAGGTTTCCTGTGAAGAAAAAGAACCGACTACCTGTTCAGCTTGTAAAAGAGCTTAGAAGCCTAACTAAAAAGGATTCAGTAGTTTCTATGCTATATGGAAGGACACTTTAAATTAGGTACAGATATCTTTCATATTCCCTTCACAACATTTCCTTCTAGTTTCCTTGTGATGTTTACCCAGTATGCTGGCACTAATATATACCATCCTTTCTGAATGCCTAACTCTCATTTACTACATGGCTTGGTTAGCTGTCTTCCTCAGGGATACTAATTCTTCCAAATGCTCATGTCCCACTGTCAATCTGTTTTCAATATGGATCCTGTGTTTGCTTCTTTAGTAAAGATGGGAACAGGAACAAGATCTCAGGATGTTCAAAAATACAATGATTTCTGACAGTGAAATAAAATCTGCCTTCAGCTTTCCTCTGCTGTCTGTGTACTAGCATTCAACAGTCCTACATATCTGCTCTAAATTCAAAACAGACACTGAAGTGACTCAGGCTAAAAATAAATCTCAAAAAAGGATTATTTTTTTTTTAGAATTATTCTATTGGAACTCAAGGTCCATTGACTGCTATAGTAGTGTGAAAGTAATGGCAAACTACAGTCCAGAGTAAGAATGGAGAGCTGAGGGGAAGGAAACGGGTGGGAATTTTTCACTTTGCTTTGCAGTGAAAGTCAATATTTAACAGAATTCTGGCACAAATATCTTTTTCTCTGCAATAGGTAGGTGTTATAGAAAAACGTCCCTATAAAGTAAATTTAATCTATGATCACAGAATCACAGAATAGCGGAGGTTGGAAGGGACCTCTGGAGATCATATAGTCTTCTGCTAAAGCAAGTACATCTAGAGCAGATGGCACAAGAACATATCCAGGTGGGTTTTTAATATGTCCAGAGAAAGAGGTTCCACAGCCGTTCTGGACAGCCTGTTCCAGTGCTCTGTCATCTTCAAAGTAAAGTCTTTCCTTATGTTTCCTTAAGTTTTGCTTTACGATCCTTGTTCCTCACGGGTGATGTTTTAACATACATCTAGAGAAGATTTTGATGTGGTTAAATCTGTTAACCGTCTTGTGGTGCACCAGGTCTGAATCATAATAAGATGAATTGGTACTTATTTTATAAACATTTCAGATGTGTGCTGAAGCCCCTTTTGTCAGCTCCAAGGATTTACTTGATTCAGTAGGTAACATGTAATAATAAAGGATTGAACAGTTGTGCACACTTAGGATTACTCTTCCAAAGTCTTTTACAAACATGAAAACTTGTAATTCTGGCTAAATTCCAGGAGATGGTCAAGCAGTTTTGAAATCTTAAACATTTTATTTTTAATTAGGTAACTCTGAAAATATCATTTTATCGTTCTAAATTATTGCAACAAATAATTTGAAAACATTGTATGCACCTAAATAAACATTAAAAATAAGCTAACAAGGTTTTTGAAACTTTGTATGTTCTGAAATTGTTATGTCTAAAAGAGCATCCATAACAAACTATAAAATCCAGACTGGATACATAACCTCTTGATATAGACTTCAAAAGGACATTTTGAGAGGAAAATGTCTGGCTGTAATTTAAGGCAAATACTGCACTGTAGTCCTATATTATTCTGTTCTCAGTAGAAGAACATCTGGACCATCCCATTTGTATCCTATCATTATACAGCTAATTTGACTTATATTTGTCTCAGTGTTAATTCCTGGCACTTCTAGTCTTGGTTATGCAATAAAATACACTATCAGAATACAGTAAGAGTTTATAATGAAAGTTGCACTTGGGGTTTGAAGAAATCTCAATAGTGTGTATTGTAACAGTTTTATGTTTATAAACTGTAACTCTATCTAATGATTCTAGATGAGAGTGGCTAGAATATGCCAGTCAAACCTTATTGAAACAATGGAAACAGCGTAAGCTGATTATTTTCCAGAATAATGTCACATTAGAGATTGTCCCACCATATCTTAACTGCCACCAGTTCCCACTAATCTTAATTTTTAAATTAATGATGTCCCCTTTCAGCCACCTCTAATACTCTGTCTGAAGACCATGATCTTCACTGTTGAGACTGTGGAGCAGGTGAGTCACTGGGAGAAAACAGCCAAAAAGCCACTTAGGAAATACAGAGCCGTTTTCACATTTTGAAGCCAATGCAAAAGCTCTTCTGCTCCCTGCACACCTCACAGTATATGACATTCTGAAAAAAGTTTCCACCTGTATTTATAATGAAATATAGAAAGTAAGTCTAGCCAAGCTGCCAAAATGTACATACAATGGAAGGATAAGCTAATTTTTATGAAAGTCATTGCATGTCTTTTACAGTGAATCTGTGTTATAATGTTAAAACAAAACTTCCTTATTTCATGAACAGTCTTAGAACAGTGAATGTGCATTATCCTCCACAACACTACCTGTGGAAAAATCCAATCGTAAAATTTAGTGAGATGCATCAAAGAAGATACTTTCTAAAATATGTATTCATATTTTCTATAAAACAATCTCCTTTATATTAAATGAGTTCATGTTATCCCTGTTTTGTTGAATTTTGCAAGTTTAATTAATTATAAATATAATAGACCATATCATGACCATAGTTTTATAAGGAAGATGGAAAAATTTGAGATAAGTGGGTTTTTCAACAGTGTCGATAATATTTACAAATGATTTAACTTTTTTTTTTTTTTTTTTCCTGGAAAATATCTTTCCTAAAGATTTAAAATATCTGTTACATTATTTCTCTTCTGCAATGGAAGAAAACAATAACTGTGGATATAAAAATTATCAGAGATGAAGAAAAGCTCTAACATGGTATTCTGCAGTCCTCAAGCCACAAAAGAAACCTATATGAACTGCAATGAAGTCATTTATCAATGTAATAAGCTCCCAGCCCCCAATCTTTCAATCAGCACACATAATCAAAAACCAAATCAAAGCATGTGAACTACAGGAGTTGCTTCAGTCTATATTTTTTTTCCTGTGACTTAGTGACCACTACCTCATATTTTAAATAAGTGAATTTTCCTATTTTAGAGAACACTTAAACAAATTTGGAGGAATATGAAATGAGAAGATGAATTATTCTCTAACCCCCATGAAGAATCAGCTTATTCCCTGAAGCCTGAAATGTGATTACTCACATAAACGTCTCAGCTTGTATAGCAACAAATTTTAATGATGGTCATAAAGCTATTTAGTCATTTGTTAAATCTATCCACCTAGATGACCTCCTGTGAAAAGTTTTCTCCACATGTTGATTATACTAGGGTTACGAAAGATCTGCTTTTATTTGTATTAATCTTACAGCTGTTTAATTTTATCATATGTCTCCTTTCCTATGATATACTCAAATTTTCTCTCATTAAACTTAATGGAAGCTTTGCCTTTGAGAGCACTGTTTGTAAGGATTATGCATTTATTTCCAGCTGCTTGTTCTGAAATCACATATAAAGCTGTCTAGTACAAAGGAAGTTCATTGCTCTGAGCTTGATTCACAGACTATTTGAAGTGATTGATTTCAGTGGGGGCTGGATTATATCCTTTTTCAGGGAATATTCAAGAAAGCTTCACATAAACATACTTATCTATGCTTTTCCTATCTCAACTAAGAAGTCATACTGGAGAATTATGAATTTAAAACGACTGAACAATAGCAGCTCCAAAATTCAGATACCAGATACGACAAAAGTGTGATGTCCTCTTTTCTGAAAAGAGTAAATAAAAGAGGGAAAATTTCTTGAGTCAGTTCATGCATGAGAGTGAGGTAAAAAATGTCAAAAGATGGTCATGAGGTCATTTGACTTTTGAATTCTCTACTTCATAGAAAAAAATTGAAATATTTTATCCTGCTTAGTATGCTTAGTAACTTCTACCATGTGAAGCCTATTTCTGCCCTTACTTGAAGAAAAAGAAATAGTCAGTTCATAGAATCACAGAATGTCTGGGCTGGAAGGGACCTCCAAAGGTCATCCAGTCCAGCCCCCCTGCCATAAGCAGGGACATCTCCAACTAGATCAAGCTACTCAGAGCTTCATCTAACCTGATCATGAATGTCCTCAGGTATGGGGGCTCCACCATCTGTCTGGGCAACCTATTCCAGTGGTCTATCACCTTTATATTGAAGAACTATTTCCTAATGTCTAGCCTAAATCTACTCTTTCCAACTTAAATTCATTACCCCTCGTCCTGTCACTACAAACCCTTGTGAATAGTCCCTCTCTCGCTTTCTTGTAGGCCCCTCTCAGGTACTGGAAGGTTGCTCTAAGGTCCCCCCAGAGCCTCCTCTTCGCCAGGCTGAACAACCTCAACTCCCTCAGCCTGTCCTCACAGGAGAGCTGCTCCAGCCCTCTGATCATTTTTGTGGCTCTCTGCTGAACACGTTCCAACACGTCCACATCCTTGTGCTGGGGGCTCCAGAGCTGGACACAGGACTCCAGGTGAGGTCTCACCAGGATGCAGTAGAGGGGCAGGATCACCTCTCTCCATCTGCTGGCCACGCTGCTTTTGATGCAGCCCAGGATGTGATTGACCGTCTGGGCTGTGACTGCTCATTGGTGGCTCATGTCCAGCTTCTCATTTACTAGTACCCCCAAGTCTTTTTCCAGTGGACTGCTTTCTAACATGTCCTCTCCCAGCCTGTATTGGTAATGTTGGTTGCCCCTCCAGTTAGTTAAGTTCCTGTTAGCCACCAAACTAAAACCAAGTTATATATGACCAAGTGCTTCCACACTGCACCAGTGATGTAACAAAACACAGTTAAATCATTGAGACATACTTTTTTTCTTGAAGAATGACATTTATTTCAGGGACATGGGGAATAAAATTAGTTTTCTAGCTCTAAAAGGGCTGACATGAGTCAATGGAACCAAAAGCTAGACAGAGAGCTAGATAGTGACTGGACCTGTGAATGAGAATTCTCACCAAATTTTGTAGGATCCTGCCAGTATGTAATGGTTTGAAAACAAACC
>NW_008595491.1:0-2873 GCF_000691845.1 Merops nubicus
ACCCCCTTCCCTTCACGCGACAGTAAGCAGTGACGAACTCGTAACTAGAAGTGTGAGGGCAATGAAGAGAGACTTCAGGACCCTGGGATAACTGTTCAAGGGATCAGGAGCACAGGTGGTGTTCTCCTCTGTCCCCCCGTTGCTGGGTATAACAAGGGGAAAAACAGGAAGACCCATCAGATCAACATCTGGCTCCAAGCCTGGTATCACTGGCAGACTTTGGATTTTTTGATCACGGGTCAGTTTACATGTAGGGTATAGGACAAAGCTGCATGGGAGCATAGATAAGCTTGAGGGAAGGAAGGCTCTGCAGAGAGATCTAGAAAGGTTGGATCAATGGGCCAGGGCCAGTGGTATGAGGTTCAACAAGGCCAAGTGCGAGGTCATACAGCAAAGCAACAACATGCAACTCTACAGGCTTGGGGAGGAGTGGCTGGAAAGCTGCCTGGCAGAAAAGGACCTGGGGGTGTTGATCAACTGGTACTGGAACGTGAGCCAGCAGCCAAAAAGACCAATAGCATCCCGGCTTGTATCAGAAATGGTGTGGCAAGCAGGACTAGGGAAGTGATTGTGCCCCTGTACTAAGCACTGGTGAGGCTGCACCTCAAATACTGTGGTCAGTTTTGGGACACTCAGCACAAGAAAGACTTTGAGGTTCCTGAGTGTGTTCAGAGAAGGGCAACGAAGCTGGTGAAGGGCCTAGAGAAAGTCTTGTGAGGAGCAAATGAGAGGACCGAGATTGTTTAGCCTGTAGAAAAGAAGGCTGAGGGGAGACCTTAGCACTCTCTGCAACTACCTGGAAGGAGGTTGTAGCAAGGTGGATGCTGGTCTCCTTTTCCAAGTAACAAGTGACAGGATGAGGGGAAATGGCCTCAAGTTGTGCCAGGGGAAGTTTAGGTTGGATGTTAGGAAAAGTTTCTTCACTGAAAGGATTGTCAAACATTGGAACAGGCTGCCTAGGGAGGGGGTGAAGTCACCATCCCTGGAGGTATTTAAAAGACATGTAGATGAGGTGCTTAGGGACACGGCTTAGTGTAGTGACTTGGTAGTGTTAGGTTAATGGTTGGACTCAATCTTAAAGGTCTTTTGTAACCAAAATGATTCTGTGATTTGGTTCTAACTGTGACTAGTTAGTACTTAACACTAAAGCGCAGTTCATGGATCTCTGTCTGAAGAATTCTGGATGGGAGCCAAAGGAACTGACAACTGTGCTGGAATTAAAACTTTATCTCTTTTTTTTCTCAGTGTGGATTGTCAGGAGTATGGAGTCTAAACTAGTAATGTTAGAAGAAAGGTCACTGACATTTGAAAATGAGATATGTCAAAAAATATTAGCAAAACAACCTAGGAGAAAGAGCTGTACCTGATTGTTACAATTATTTTTAATGATGTATAACTGTTGGACCAAAAAAAACCTGAATTTTAAGAAATATCATGATCTACATTTTTCATTATTTGACAATAGACAAGCAGGTTGCATTTTTGCATCTTTTACATGTATTGCAACACACCATAAAGATCACAGACCAAAATAAAAAGTACTATACGAATAGGGATCTTTAAATGAATTGGATGTTAAAAGAAATTCTTAAACAGATGACCTGAAGAGCTATGACTTACATCAAGCACTGCAGCTGTTTGCTTTGTGAGGCATGCAGGTAAATTTGGTATCGTTGCTATTGTACCCATAGACCCTAAAAAAAAATCATTATGCAAGCTGTTACTGCAAAAATCCTACGAACAAAATCATAAGAACATAAAGACACACTTTTCTAACAAAAAAAACATAATTCCAGCTCCCATTTATTGACATTAAGCTATGTGAAACGTGGTTTCCAGTTGTGTTTACATCCCTTTTGGAAGATTATCACAGTTAAAAAAGAAAGGAAAATGTGTTTTCCTGTTCTGCAGGTGTTCAGGCATGTTTTGACATACTGATCCTTATTGTTCTTGTCTTCTAAGAAGGACAGGTCAAGTTCAATGCTGCAGAGAGGAGCAAGATGCTAGAAATGAATAAAGAGAAAATGGAATTGTACCTGAATGTCTGTGCTGCACCTGCACTGAGTAATGCTGCCAGGATTCTCTTCAATGTCTATATCAAGGCCTGTGCCAAAGTCAAATGCAATCAGAGATTCTTCAGATGGAATGCTGCCTATTTTCTGTTGATCTTTGATTCTCACCTTATTATCCTAATTATACTTTCAAAGGTATTCCTCAGGTTGTTTCTGAGGAGGGGTGCAGGAGGCAGCTGGTTCTGGAGACATATTTTCAGTCATACCAGGTGATTGTTAACATGTCATAATTTATACCAGAAAAATATTCTTGCTTCAAATTCCTTATTTTTCTGTGGTGACCATTTTGTACAGCAAAACTACGTCAGGAGTACAGTATGCAATTTTATCTACTAGGAATTTTTTTTTTTTTTTTCCACATTTTAAACCATTTTACCTAACAGACAATTCAGCTTTATCCCAGTCATAGGGAAAATTATGAGGTAAGTGTTTATGAAAGTTACAAAGGACAAGGTAACTGGGAATAGCCAGCAATGGCAAATCCTGCTAGATAATCCTTATTTCTTTCTGTGATAAAATGACTGGCTAAATCCTTATTTCTTTCTGTGATAAAATGACTGACTAAAGGCAGTGGTTTATATGATTTACCTTGACATTAGTAAGACATAGTAACTTAGCAAAATTGAAAAAATATAAATTGAATGGATGGACTACAAGGTTAATGAAAAACTAACAGGACTACTCTTTGACCACAGAATTCAAAGGGCAGAAATCAAGACTTTGAAGCCTAACGGTAGTAAGCTGCAAGTTTCATGCTTGCATCAGTACTGGTACTGTACTGGTTTGGGGGGGGGTGGGGTG